>NW_010129591.1:263-3506 GCF_000699245.1 Pterocles gutturalis | reverse complement strand
GATGAGTGTCAAGAGCAGTTTTTTGCTGCTAGTTGAAATACCTATCAATAGAGAGGTAGTATAAAAGCCTTCACCCATCAGGCTGTGTTGCTGATGCTAATATATTATGCACTCGCCATTCTCACACGCCCAACTTCCTCCTTTACACCTTTATCCCATATGACTGCTGTTTACGTCAATAAGAGAATTAACCCATTGCATTTTCCTTAAAAAAAATAATTGCAAGAATTAACACTTCTCTCAGTTCACAATACATTGAGGGAATTTCTCACATATTCATATCTCACCAGTAACCTTTTCATTTTCAGCCAAATCTCTTTATTTTGCTTACTGTGATATCTTATTATTTCTCTTGGTATTATTTGTTTTATACACATATTGGTATACAATGACCCCTCATGAAAGGTACCGGCAACAGCCTTGGTTTCAGCACCCTTTGTTGTCTGGGACGGGACGCTCTCGTCTCTGCTCACCTCCACAAAGACAGCAGAGGTTTGGCAGGGCTTAGGGGGACTGAGAAAGGTCACAAGAGCTGCTGTGTCTAAAATGTGTATGTGACAGGAGTCCTGTGACTGAGTGGTGACCTTACAGCTGGGGGACCAGGGGCTCCATTCGGATCATCATTTGGCGAGAATGAGAAAATGTGACAATACTTGTTGGAACAAGAAGTTTGAAAGTGAAATTTGTCTTAAGATCATGGACTTTTCATTTAAAAAATAATTTAGGAAGCTTTTGCAGTAAGGTGGGCACCTAACAACTCATCTTAAAAACATACAGAAACTTCAGAAATGCCCTTGTGGAGCAGGAGGCAGCTGGCAGATGGTGGCTTGGGGGTCTGTGCCCAGGGCTGCAGTGCTGCCTGAGGAGGGCTCCCAGGGAACAGAGCCTCTGCACCGGGCACCCCTGCGGTGGGGCAGGGCAGGCGTGATGCCCCTTCTCCAGGCAGAATGGAGACCTGGCAGGCTGCAAGAGAGGAGGAGCCCGTATGCTTTTGAGCTAGAGGATCAGGCCCTGGTATTTGGCAAGTTGAAAGTGGACAATTTGCTAAGGGAAGAAGTCAGTTTATTTAAGCCATTTTGACTGTTGTGGAAGAAGGCAGACTGACAAAAATAGAAAGCACTCTCTTTTACTGACAGAAATGCTGCAGCAAAGATGAGGGTGATGTGGAAGTTCATCATGTCGCACCATCACCATACACAGCACTTGGCCTGGGGAACCCCAAGGAGGAAGAGCACAGCTCAGGAGGCAGCAGAGATGGGAGTTTTGGCCTCTTCTTGCACTTACAACAAGTAGGCAGCTAAACTTTTATCTCTTGGTAGCAATTTTTGACCATTAGAAAGATGAGCTGAATTCAAAATCACCGACTTGCGATAAAGCTGATAGTTCTGGCATGTTATTACCCATCTTTCAAGTCATGTCAGACCTGAAAAAAAGCATATTTTCTAGGCAGAAATGCACTTGGATGAAAGATATTCAAGTGAAAATATCTCTTATTTGTCCTGCTTTTAGGACTCTTAGCATCAGTTACACGGATTTACCCCAGGTGAAAACATGGCCCCATTGGCTGCTGGTGCTATGATACATTATTTGTAAACATTTGGATATATTGCAAGGATGTGGAATTCCTTTGTCCTTCCTGACTTTTCCATGTGGCATGTGATTTTCAGTTCTGTTTAACGAATATAATTTCTTTTTAAACTAGAGCCTGCTTTTTGCTTATGGCCAAATTCATGAAAGTGCAATGAAGAAAAATGAACCTGCTGAAGGGGATTGACCCCAAATGCTCAAGAACAGGTCTTTCAAGACTAACGAGAGAGTTTGCATTTGCTTTTGCTGCCAGATCTATTTCCTGAGGGCACACTGCATAATGCAAAAAGAGCTACGTGAAAAGTTTGGTGCAGAGGACGAAAATAGGACCGTTCAGCTGTTTTACAAAGAGATGAGGTTCTCTTCCCCTTCCCCCTCCACACGTTTTTCACTGTAAGTGAAAATGAAACTTGTGCTTTTCAGAGGAAATGGCTGCTAAAGGTTAAAGGGTAAGTCTTCCTTGCTGCAAGCATACATTTTTGCAAGCTGAATCTTAACCATGTGGCTAGCAGCACTCATACTGAAATAACTGCAGAGAGCTTGGAAGAAGAGTGGGGAAATAGAGGGCAAGAGCATCAAAAGAACATCCCAAAATTGATTCATTTGCTCTTTTTTTCCCCTTCTTTTGAGTTCTAGCCACGTCCTCTTCCCTATTACACATTCCACTTTAGAAACAAGATCATATTCAGAGGTGGAGGGCATGGAGCTGCACCCAGGAAGGGCAGTTGCAGTGCAAGGGAGCAGGAGCATCTCCCCAGGGCTGCCATGTGGCCATCTGCAAAGGCAGGTAAGTTTGGGGCAGTAGGTAACTGAAGCCTTGACTCCTTGCCCTGCCGTACCAACCCATGAGCATATTTGTGCAGCAGATGTTCCCACATGGAAATACAGTGTCATACATCACAACGTGTTGGGAAGAGAGCAGAGGGAGGCAGGAGGCAGCTGTTGCCCACTTCAGCTCACACCTCTGCTTGCTTTTGTGGTGAGACAGCCCATCATTGGGCTCTTGGGTTTTTCTTGGTGAAGGAAGCCACAGTGAAGCAATATCTGAATGGTCCTGAAAGAAGTTTCTTGGACATTTAGATACATTTTGTTTGGTGTGAAGCTCCTAGAAAATATCTGAACCTAAGTAAACACAAACTCTCATTGGTATTCATGTGGAATTGAGAATATTCCTGGATAAAACAGTCTGTTATATTAAATACAAAATAGGATGACCAGGATTACAATCAAAAACACACCTTCTGGCAGCATATTGGTTGCAGAATGCAAAAGTGGGCAAGATTGAGTGTATTCACACAGAACATAAACGGAGAGCAATATAGTACAGATGTATATCCATAAAAATTACAACCATTTAGTTTTAAATGAAGACACTTGTTATAAGATAGCAATTCCAGATTTGAGAAGCAGTCACCATTTTCTTCTTATTCCTTCTCTTCTACTTATCCCTCTGAAACAAACGTTGAGTAAACACCTGGGGAGGCAGTGGTGGGGTTTGGTGCATTTAGCTAAGAAAAGCTAAAGTCTCTGTGAAGCGCTTTCCCAAAGGATGCAGGGTGGGACATGCAGAGGGCTGGCTGGGAAATGGCTGTGGTCCCCCAGCCAGGGCAAGCCCAGCTCACAGAAGGCTGCAGGTGCCAAGTCTCCTCTGGGGAG
>NW_010129591.1:0-206 GCF_000699245.1 Pterocles gutturalis | reverse complement strand
TGTCCGCCGCTCCTTGACTGAACAACAGAAATGAAACAGAGGAGTGGCTGATGCTGGTTTGGGGTTACTCCTACCCAGGAAAGACTATTTTAATTTCCTTCTAAGAATGCTGAAATGCCCCAAGTTTAAGCAGCTCTCTGTGCTTGTCCTGTAAAGCAGCTCTTGAATAAGTTTTGGTTTTGATGTATATCAGTAAGTTCACATCG
>NW_010129590.1:0-3542 GCF_000699245.1 Pterocles gutturalis | reverse complement strand
GAATGAACTGAGAGCAGCCCTGAGGAGAAAGACTTATAGGACTTGGTGATGTTGGTTGATTAAAATCTCAGCATGAGCCAGTGATGTGCATTTGCAGCCCAGGAAGTCAACCATATCTTGGTCTTCTTCAAAAGGAGCATGACCAGCAGGGTGAGGGAGGGGATTCTGTCCCTCTACTCTGCTCTTGTGAGACCCTCATCTGCAGTATTGCGTCCAGGTCTGGGCCCCCCCAGTGCAAGAAGGACACCGAGTTGTTGGAGCAAGTCCAGAGGAGTGCCACAAAGATGGTCAGATGGCTGGAACACCTCCTGTACAAGGACAGGCTGAGAGAGGTGGGGTTGTTCAGCCCGGAGAAGAGAAGGCTCCAGGGAGACCTACTAGCAGCCTTCCAGTACCTGAAAGGAGCTACAGGAGGGATGGGGAGGGGCTTTTTACAAGGGCGTGTAGCGACAGGACAAGGGGTAATGGATTTAAACTGGAATCTTCCTAGATATTAGAAAGAAATTCTTTGCTGTCAGGGTGGTGAGGCACTGAAATAGGTTGTCCGGAGAAGTTATGGATGCCCCATCCCTGGAGGTGTCCAAAGCCAGGCTGGATGAGCCTTTGAGCAACCTGGTCTAGTGGGAGGTGTCCCTGCCCATGGCAGGGGGATTGGAACTCCATGATCTGTAAGGTCCCTGCCAACCCAAACCATTCTATTTTGATTCTATGAAATTTGTGTCCTGAAACAGGACACTTTCACCAGTGAGTAGAACACGGAGATTACTTAATGAGTTTAGCAAATGATTTACCATAATGTCAGAAGATCTTTAGGCTTTCTTGACCAGCTTCAGTCAGACAGGTCTTGGCCTTCATGATTAGCCCACAGCTGAAGGGAATGACTGGGGAAGATATAAAAATATGTTGGGGTACTAGTGAGGAGATAGCTGCCTTAGCTTCTGGGTTACAGCTGAAAGAAGTCCCAGAGGGGTGACAGTTCAAAAATTAAGGAACTGTTGCCAGCATTGATTATAGATGTATGAGCCCTTAGTGATTCAAGACTAGTTGTTGACCAGGAAAGCCGACGTATTTTTTGCTTCCAACTAATCTGTGCTGGTTTTGGCTGGGATAGAGTTAATTTTCTCTATTGTAGCTAGTATGGGGCTCTGCTTTGGATTTGTGTTGGAAACAGTGTTGATAACATAGGGACGTTTTCATTACTGCTGCAGCAGTGCTTACACAAAGTCAAGGCCTTTTCTGCTTCTCACATTGCCCCGTCAGCAAGTAGGCTGGGGGTGCACAAGAAGTTAGGAGGAGACACAGATGGGGCTGCTGACCCCAGCTGACCAAAGGGATATTCCATACCATAAGACATCATGTTCATCATACAAAGCTGGGGGAAGAAGAAGGAGGGGGAGGACATTTGGAGATGTGGTGTTTGTCTTCCAAAGTTACGGTTACTCTTGACAGAGCCCTGTTTTCCTGGAGACGGCTGAACACCTGCCTGTTGATGGGAAGTAGTGAACAAATTCTTTGTTTTGCTTTGCTTGCATGCACAGCTTTTGCTTTACCTATTAAAATGTCTTCACCTCATCCCATGAGTTTTCTCACTTTTTTTTCCACTTGCTCTTCTGGTTCTCTCCCCTGTCCTACCGTAGGAGAGAGAGCAAGCAGCTGTGTGGTGCTCGGTGCTGGCTGGGGTTAAACCACGACATAGTCTGAGCAATACATCAGATTTACATACAAAAGTCCGTAGTAGTTTTAGAAGTAATTTTGTTTAAATATATGTAATGTATGTTGCATATCCTAGCAGAGACCAGGCTTTGTACTTCTCACAATGTTGCAAAGCATGTGAGATCATTCTGGATCCTGCTCAGATACAACAGGCAATTTCTATATGATTTCAGTTTTAGCTGTCCTAGAATTACTGAGGAACTCTCAGTGCCTGTCTTGTCTTTATTGTTTTTAAAAGAAAAGAACCACATAACAAACTTTATAAATGGGTTACAAACCACCCCTTTCTTTGTCAACCTGAGAGGCTAACAAGAGTGATAGTCCAGAGGTATTTTTGTATGACTGATTCACACAAGATTCATGACCTTGTCAACCTATTCTTCACTTTCTTTCCTGCATTAAATAGGTTTTTGGAAAAGTCATAGCTGGGTGTCAAGCCAGTATAAGAGCAAGCAAGAAAAATTTAGAATATAATCTGAAAGCTGCAAAAGGGTTGGAGGGCTGGAAAGTCTTATTAGTCCTGCCTTTCTGATACAGATTCTTGGACTACCATGTATATAATAGTGACCGTTTTAAGGATATGACTCACGTTTTCAAGCTTATCAAGAAATATAATTTTTTTTTATTTATAAAAAAATGTATAAAACAATCATAGTATTTCCTAGTCTTTTCAAAGACTTAGGCTACACAGATTCCAAAAAAATTATTTTTGATTACTCTGTTCATCATAGAAAAGAATCAGCACATTAGTGAATACACTATTGATAATGTTTTTTTGAGATTTCAACATTATGAATATTGTGTTGGGCTTATTAGCTCGACATTATTAGTGATGCATTAATATAGGAGGTTTTGAATTCAATTTAATAAAGGAAATACTTCTGAAGTGTTGTTGGGTGCTCACAATTTATTTTAAAACTTGCATTTAAATAAAACACAAAGGAAAGGTCTAGCAAAAAGGTTTCCTTTCTTTAGTTTTTCTAACATGTTTGGTATAGCATGAATAAGTATAGAACCTGGATATTTTCTGGGTTAGGTTGTTAATTAAGTGATATGATTTTGGTTGGTGGAGTAATGATGAAAATTAAAATTGTAGAAACTTATTTGTGACATATTTTAATTTTTTTTCTGTTGATTAATATTACACTAGTATCTTCCCCAAAGATGCCAAATGTGTATAGATAAAGTAATGGGGTGTTTAGAATTAAGTACTGTGCTAAGACATTAATGAAATCACAGCAGGTTGACACTGATGCTTTATGATACAAACAAATGCCTGACAACATTAGGACTTAAGTAATGTACAAATACCTATTCCATTGCATGCTATTATCTTTTTATCGAGGTAGGCATTTCATGTATACAAATTAGATTATATAGAGGTTATAAAGGTATTTTTAAAAGATGAGTTATTTTCAAGAGATGAGACTGATTTATCTCTTGCTTTGTTCTTGCTTAAACCAGAACAATTCTGAGTATTACAATGGGTAGAGCTTTATTTCAAAGTGAGCATTAGAACAATTACTTGAATAGATTTTTAAGATTGTATCTTGTTGCTTTAATTGTGTAGTATTTTGTATATTAATTTAATTTTAATGTGACTGATTAGAATGACAAAACTAACACCGAATGAATTATAGTTCGGTGTTATGGGTTTGCAGGGCCAGAGCTAAACACCCATAAAGCCATTCACTTACTCCCCAACCTCTCTTCTGCCCACCATGGGACAGTGGAAAGAAAAGAAAGTTGCTGTTAGAGATAAAGAACATATAATAGAGCAAAGGAAGGAGAAAAAAGGACAAGTGATGCAAAGGCAATCACCCACAGCC
>NW_010129589.1:0-13952 GCF_000699245.1 Pterocles gutturalis | reverse complement strand
CCATCATAGAAGGCCACCAGATTGGTCAGTTTTAGTTGACGTCTCTAGTAGAACAACCTACTCTGTAGCATCACTACACAAAGCAGCCATGTAGCAATGTCTGAAGAAATTTTGTGTGTTATTTGTCTCTATTTACAGCATGTTTTCTCTTAGTTCATCACTCAGAGAAGGGCTTTCTCAAAACTTGGGTTACATGGGCAGTACAGAAGGGATCCAAAGGGACAGACAATTGTCTTTCTATATCTACTTATTTCAACAAGGAAATGAGAGGCACACCAGGAGAAGATCAGACTCTTTAACTATGAAAGGACATACCAGGCACACTAAGAAGTTTTCGCAGAGGGATAAGGCTTCACCAAAGTGAGCTGATGTCAGGAAATGGGCACAGAAGACCCAGAAGCACGGGAGCGTTCCACATCCAAAGTCTCTTGATGCATGGCAAGGGAGGGGACTTAAAGACAGTGCATTTCCCTACTAACTCCCCCAGTAGACCCCCTACATCCGAACTACACAACACTAAAAACAAAAGCCTGCCTAGCCTAGACAAGCCCCTAAATGCACTGCCACACAGATCCACAGAATTCTGTTTAATGGTCCACTCTTTGACATGTTGCTGCCTGGGAATTACCCTGTCTCTAGAGCTCAAACCCTATTCCTGCCTGGGAATTACCCTACCTCTGGAGCTCAAACGCTATTCTGGGTTCCAGCACACCAGTTCAAGAAATCTATGTCCATGGATTTTGGAGTTTTCAGATAAACCAATGATTAAGGTTGTTTTCCAGCTTTATTTTATAATCTAAAATAAATGTTCCTATCTTTCTGGGAACATTTCCAAGGATAAAGCAGACTATAAAAACTACACACAAAGTTTGCATGTTAGTGCATGGAGCTTCAAGGCTGCAATGTAAGTAGTTCAAGTTTGGGGGTTTTTCTTTTACTGCATCAGGTATACGGCTTCCCAAGACAGAGCAGTATAAAGCGGAATGGTAGCTCGCATAGGTGTCCTTATGCTAGTTGTAAAGTAGCTACTATACATCCAATTAGAAGCATAGCCTCAACAGGACAAAAATCAGTCTGGATATAAGCTATGCTTTAGGAGCCCCACGATCTCTAGTGGAGCAAGCAGACTTAAAGTTGACCCATATATATGCATCACATATGCAGTGGCCATAGATACATGTTGCAGAGAAGATAGACACACCAGAAAGCTAAGCATGCTTGCTAATCAAGTGGGTTAGGAAATCATAGAATATCTTGGGTTGGAAGGGACCTTAAAGATCATCAAGTTCCAACCCCCCTGCCATGGGCAGGGACACCTCCCACTAGCCCAGGTTGCTCAAAGCCTCATCCAGCCTGGCCTTGAACACCTCCAGGGATGGGGCATCCACAGCTGCTCTGGGCAACCTGGGTGTATTGTGTCTGGCTGAGATGAAGTCAATATCCCCACAGTAGCCCTCCTAGTGCTGAGTGTTGCACTGGTGGCCAGAGGGGTGTTTATAACACACTTTGGGAGGGGGCAGAGCCGGGACAGCTGACCTGGATTGGCTATTCCATACCATGTGCTGTCAGCTCAGCAATAAAATCCAAGGGAAGGGAGAAAGAAGGGGACATTGGTTATTACATTTGCCTGTAGGAGCAACTGCTACACCTATTGAAGCTCTGCCTCCTGCAAGGTGGCCAGACATTGCTTGTTGATGGGAAGTAGAGAATAACATCTTTGTTTTCCTTTTGTTTCTGTGCATGGCTTTGGCCTTTGTTTTCATTAAACTGCTTTTATCTTGACACACAAAATTTTCATCTTATTCTACCCCTTTATTTTGCTGAAGGGGGAAGTGATGGAGGGGCCTGATGGGCACCTGGCATCCAGCCCAGGTTAACCCACCACACTGGGCCACTGCCTCACCACCCTCACAGGAAAAAACTTCCCCCTTAGTATCTAATCTAAATCTACCCTCTTTCAGCTTAAAGCCATTAAATCCTAGCTGTTTCTTTTTCTACCTTTCTAGATGCTCGGAATTTGGATACTTGGACTATTTCTGCTCAGCGCAGCAGAAGGTAAGAATACAGAGTTAGTATTTATATAGCCTTTCTATGCTGCTATTTTTTGTGAGATATTATTCTATGCTATGGTGCCTTAAAACTTACTGATTGAGGTTGTGTGGTTCATTTTCCTATATGAGAATGGTGATGTGTGTGTGTGTATGTGCGCGTGTGTGTGTGTTGTCTTTCCTCTCCTCCACTCTGGAAATCCCACTCTAGGAGTGTGCAAGAAATACTGGTATTTTCTATCTCAGAGCAAAGCTATTGCTCTGCCAAACCTAGGAGATTATTTGTTGCATTCTTGTTTAGTGATGGAAATAGAGAAATAGCCAGGGGTGGCAGGCAGAGGCAGGCTAGTGAGGGTATAGCTTTATATTCAGCAGAAACTACTGGCTTGTGTAGTGTAAGATTTCTTGTATATGGTATAGTCAGCTGTTCATCCCAGTTGTTGCTGATTATTTGCAATATCTTGGCTTGGTATTAGGATAAACTCATCAGCTGTCTTTGCCTTAGTCAAAACACAGCTGGGAAAAGATACTCCAGGTATGGTATAAGATACCTACAGAGGAACTCCTCTGAATACTTTGTTGATGAGCAATAGGTTGGCTTCTTTCCCTGGGGTGAGCTGTAGTCTTTGAAGATCTAGGAGAGGGCAACTGCTGGCCTTTGCTTTCTGTAAACCACAGGATTTTCCAGAAACCACGAGGCCTCCAGAGAAGAGATGCGATGAGCTATGACCAGCCTGCTCCACTTCCTTGATCATTCACATATTATGAATCTGATTTGCGTGCTACAGGTTCACAAGTTTGCTATGACCGGATTGGATGTTTCTCAGATGATATACCATGGTCTGGGACTGTGGAAAGACCAATCCATAGGTTACCCTGGAGTCCAGATAAAATAGACCTTCACTTCCTCCTGTACACAAGACAAAATCCTTCTGTCTATCAGGTAAGAACTGTTGCGGTTTAAACATTAGTAAATCACATGTGAAAAGGGTAAATAAACACAGACTCCAGCTGTGTTCCTGGAAAGTTAGAAATGGCCAAACCTCTACTTTATTCAAGAGACAACCTTTTCCAGTTCCTTAGCAGGGTCTCTGGGGCAGAACTCTCATCCTCCTCCAGGTCTCACAAAGCAGCACTCCCCCATGTTTCCTGTATGGCTGCTGAGAAGTACAGGGAAACCGTGCATTTTTAAAACCATTGGATAATTTTTCTTTTCCACAGATGAGATTAAAACACATTAAAAGTAAAGTCTTGGCGGCTCCAAAATGTGTGTCAAAGCTTGCTTTGAATGGAGGTACAGGCCTTAAGCCACAGCCACGTGAACACTTGCAGAGGAGTTTAACCTTGCATAATTTTTAAATGCCTGTAGAGATGAACATAATTCAAGTCTTGGCAATTTTGATAATTTACAGAAAGCAGATATAAATGTGTATTAATTTAATATATCTAACAGGAGATCTCTGCCGTTGATGCCGCAACAATTGGGTACTCAAATTTTAACACCGGTAGAATAACCAGATTTGTCGTACATGGTTTTATAGATAAAGGAGAAGAAAACTGGCTGTCAGACATGTGCAAGGTATGTACCACAGGGAAATCTTGTCCTTGAGTAGTTCCTTTGTTTGTGTTTATAAATACATTACTGTAAGTTGTCTTTTTTCCCCTATTTCTAATCAATCTCTCTCCTGGTATTTTGCATGATAAGAAGGGGAAAAGAGGCCACATTTTCAAATTACTAGCAACTTAAATATGTAGCTTTGCATATTGTAAAAATGTATACCATTCTTGCCCTTAGTGAAGTGAGTGACAACAGGATTTGGCTCAATAAGTGCCCTTTTTCTCAGTAAAAGCAACACAAGCCCTGGAGCAAGATACTGCTTAGGAACTAGGGCGATTCCAGAAATAACTGCAGACTTGTAACTATTGTGTCGTATTTCTCCAGACAAGAGACAGGTTTCTAGAGGTGGAAGGTCCATCATAAAGGTATGGGCTGCCACATGAGTGTCGGAGACTGAGGACACTTTTAGGATAAGGTTTTTCAACTAACTATTCACACAACTACAATTTTGTTTAAATTCTATATTACTGTCTTATGATAACACTATGAGAAACAACGTGAAAGTTGACTAAAATCAAGGTATTTCACATTTATTGCATCCCCATTACCTCCTTCTCTTTGATAGTAGGTCAAAAGAAAATGAATTACATTTATTTTACAGTTTCTTGTTGAAAAAATAATCTGTTGATTATCACTTTATGACATTGAGGAATGATTGTTGGTTTTGTTAGTTAATAATTTCTCCAAAGTATCAGGAGCAGATTGATTTAATAATTCTCAGTCTGCCATTTTCCACTGTTAAAATAGAGATTTTTTCCTATAGCTCACATTTTGCTTCAGCTAGTCCCTTCAATCCTTTTTATCCATTTTCACAAGGATGTAGAGTACAAGATAAATCTTTAAATTCTTCCTCTATTCCTGCGGCCTATGTTTTATCACAATACTTCAATTTATTAAAAAAAAAAAAAAAAAAAAAAAACAAAAAACGGTCACACTGAATTTTTTCATTAAAAAGAGTTCAGCAAATGGGATTATCTGTCATTTGTTTTCCTTCCCATTAAGTAATAATCCTATCTGCACCTTTATTTTTACCACTTCTATTGCCTTTTTTGTCCTTTCCTAGTTATAACTTGTTTTGGATGCTTTATAACGTCTGAACATAAAGCAAAGAATAAATATAGCAAAGCTGCTAAAGCAAAATACATTGAGCCAAACAATGCAGCTCAGAGAAGAAAAGCAAAGCTTCAGATGCTGTGGCAGATAATAAAGTGTCTGCCTATATAAAGGCCAAATAAAGCCATAAATCCGAAATGAATATTCAGTGACACCAGCAATTTATGCACCATCTTATAAGAACACACTCTCTTTCTTAGAAATCTGTATCAGAAAAACAGTCTTGATTTTTATAATCAAAAATAGAGGTTCTAATTGAATTTGAATTAAATAAGTACTTTTAAATCACTTAAGTGAATCAGTACGTGACTAGAGCTCTTATTTAGTGTTTCATACAAAGTTTGATTGAAATTAAAAAGTGTCAGTATTTGTATTGTTTCCCATTCTGCAAAAAATACTGCAATGGCCATTTGAAACCATGGTGTGGTTGTCACTACAGCACACCACCCTCTTTCAGCATTGTGTGAGCGCTCGTACACCTGTGTGCAGGTATGACCACAAATACGTGCTAAGATTTTGCTTCTTAAAATGTTCTCATACAAATTCACGGAACGTTGATGAGTTGAGCTGTAATAAGCAACATGAGTCAATTCCAGATTTACTGTGGGACTCTTTGGTTTTCACTTTTGTTTTGCAAAACAGAGGATGCTTTCTGTGGAAGATGTGAACTGCATCTGTGTAGACTGGAAAAAAGGCGCAAGATGTCCGTACACCCAGGCATCGAACAACATCCGTGTTGTGGGTGCTGAAATAGCTTATTTTGTAGATGTTCTCACGGTAAGAATCTTCTGGTTATAAAGCTCTAGTTATAATGCTGATTTGAAAGAAATATGATTCAGGAGCTTTTATGAATGTGAATGTAACCAGCAGAAAACCTTTTCTTCTACTCAGTGATCATTTTAGAAGTAGTGCTGAAAACAGCCTCTTTTTTTTTTTTTTTTTTAAAAGTTAAAGGACTGTGTCATAATAGCAGGGTTAGCCAGCTTGGGGACACAAAGGTCTATAAGACAACGCCATAGTACAATCAACAGGTTATTCCACAGATGTTAACAGATGTGAAGTGTTGTACAGTTCTAAATATGCAGAGATAACAGACATGGCAAACAGCCTCGTCACGGAGCTCTACCAAAGGGCTCTTAAGGATGTCAGAAAATCAGCTGGCAGCCAGAGGCTGGAGGACAACGGCTCTCCGGTGACAAACAGGACCCACCCAGCTGTGCACAGTGAATAAATCTAGGGAAAGTGCCACATGCCCCCTTTCCTAGCCAGCTTCACATGGGAAGCAACACTTGGTTTGAAGCCTTCTTTTAATCTAACTGATTTCAACATGCATTTCCCATAAAAGAATACAAATTACTTAAATTGATAGTACGCCGGGTCTAGGAGTGCTCTGGCCACATCTCCCTCTCCATATCTACACTGCAGCCACTGAATTACTGTCCAAAAAGGCTGCAGGCATCTCCCCTCTCATGTCCTCCTCCAGCTGCCTGACCTGCCAGCTGTAAGGAGTTCCTGCCTGGCTGAGTCTTGCAAGCCAGATCAGCGTCCTATGAACCTTAAAGGGTCTAGGATGTCAAACCGATACAGAGCCTCTCAGGACTCTGTTGACAGAACTGTCTAGAGTTTTAACAGCCTCCAAATGAGGGCATCACCTGAATAAGGAGTTTTGAAAAATCTATGTATTGGACATAAGCACCTAAATGGTCAAACAGATGCTAAAACCCTACAGGAGCTCCTGAGTTTGTAGTCAAATTAAAAGTAGCTTTTCAGCTGTTATTTACCCTTCCCTGTTGCTGATGAAAACAGATGTAAAAATTTTTTTGTTGCTATTTTCTCAGCAACAATACGGATATTCTCCAGCCAAGGTTCACATAATTGGCCACAGCCTTGGAGCACATGTGGCAGGCGAGGCTGGCAAGAGGAGGCCGGGGATTGGAAGAATAACTGGTAAGTCAGTGACTTCAGTCACAGATCCTACTGAAGACACCACTGCTTAACTAAATGTTGCTCTTATTTCCTTACGATTGTATCTGACTGTGGGCTGCAGTTTAGTCGAGAGTGGTCTGGGCATTATAGAAATTAGCCCCTTCTCATGGTACATTGGGGAGGGGTGCCCTGGTAAGCCTGGGAGCAGAGTCAGTGGGGTGATCAGTTTGCTGGCCTGTGTTTACACAGCAAAGGAAAGGCTCCAGACAGCAACGGAGCCAGACCTTCCTTGTCCTTGCAGCTTTTCTCCTGCATTTTCATCTGTCATTAATCTGGCCTGTTATATAGCAGCACCTCCAATGCACATCATCACCCAGTATTTGCAGGTCCCTCCCAAGCATGCTAGAAGTGGCACAACAGTGAGCACTTCGTTATTTTATACTGTAGTTTTGCTAACAAATAGCATTTTCCAGAAAAGGATAGATTAAACCTGATGTTCCAGAAGCAGTAGGCTAACCTTCCCAATATATCATCCATTAGCACCTTGATTTTCTATGTCTACACAAACTTTTCACTTAGTATACTACATTAACAGTATTTTTTTTTCAGCAAACTTCTTGAAGTTTAATTTCTTCACTTAACTGTTGATACACTAAATCTCTGTACTTCCTTGGCAGCAAAAATTGAGTCACATAGGATTACATTGTCTGTCCAGATTTAAGTAGATTTACTAAGAAACTGCATTCATACTTAAATAGTCATATTTCAATTGAGTCTCCCTCATCCTTTTCTTTTTTCTGAGAGAGATCAGAGGCATGATATTTGACAGCCTTTATTAGTTAGAGCTATGTGACCTCACTCTTACTTTCCAGATAGCACTGAAGCTGACTGATCAGAAATCACCCCGCCCCCCCCCCCCCCGCCTTTTTCACTATATTCCTAAATAGCAGCTTGTCCCTTTTAAGCACTCCCACGTTTCTGCGTTTAGATATTTTTAAGGAATACGATGTTGTTCTCTTAATTTTTGGTCACCCGTACTGATTCAGTTTTCATGTCCCCAGCACTGAATTGCTGTTGTCTTTCCCTGTTGCAAGTTACACACTCTATGCTCTGAGGTTTTCCTGTTCAATTCTTTCAGAGCAGGCATTTTTGGTGCTGTTTTGCTTTATAGCTGTCCCCATGTTGCTCTGAATACGCAGACTCTGCACATCCTCCACTGGTCCCATAAATAGTGTCTGTGTCTTGCAAGATATAAGGGATCAAGCTTCTGTGACTATTGGCCAGAAGCTTTTTCATCTTCCTTTTGATCCAACAGCAAGTTTTCATTTTTCAGTACCCTTTGGCTTGTAATCTGCTCTCTACCCACACCAGCTGAGAGCAAATGACTCTTGAAGCCACCATTTTGCAACACTTAAATGACAAAAATGCGCAAAGCAAAGCTCTGTGGAGGCCCAGGCTGTCTCAGCCGTCTGCCTGCAGCAGGAGCATCAGCAGAACACAGCCACTGCATAGCCACTCACCGTATCCCTGCGCTGTTCTTTAGGGGATAACCCTCATCTTTCTTAAATTGTTTAACTGCTTCTTTAAAAAAGCAGATGTCAATAAGATAGGCAACATGTAGTAATTTCTAAAAAAGATATTCCACAGAACTCACAAAGCAGAGATGCCATTTGAGTATTGCAAAACACTCTCCAAGAAAAAAAAACACTCTCCAAGAAAACAAAACTGAGAAGAGGTATTATCAGCTAAACTGGTGATCAAACCACTCCTTTCTCAAGATACAGATAACTCACCCTGCAGTTTGCATTCTTCAGGAATTTTTTTAACATGCTCAGTGCTTTCAAAGTTTAAGGCTATGGGCTTGATCTCCTTATTCATCATGCAAGCAGTGCCAAGGGCAGCGTGCATTGAGGAGAGTGACCTTTCATACACAAAAGACAATTCTGGATATTATTAACACAGCCCTTTTCAATTGTTGCTTTTCCTCAGGGATTACAGGCTTGGTGAACTTTTGGCTAATAGTCTACAAAATTCAGCCTAAAAGCAAACCCAAATCTGCTGCCCAGGGACAAGAAGAGATGCAAGTATAGGTAGCAAACAAAAATTGTGCAATTTGCAAGACTTTACAAGCTCCTGAAATTGCTGCAGTTAATTAATTCTGATTTCTGCTGGGATCAAAAGCAAAGATAGTAACACCAAAACTAGATGTTTTTCCAAAATCTGACTGGAGCCAGAAGTAGGCAGGCTGGTTTCAGCTCCTGTTTTGAGTACTCTTAAACAAGATACTCTAGAAACCACACAGTCAAACCACTTATATGGGATGCAGACACAGCAACTTCAGTTTGAGCAACATTATTAAAGGGAACTTCAAGTGGAAACAAAAAGTTACATAAAATTGTTGTGATTTAATATTGATGTAAATCAGTAAAATTTAAGAGGCTTCACACAGGTAGCCCTTTCTCCTTCCTGTGAGAAAAAGCAGTTGGTAAGAGAGAACACACATCATCATTTTATTAATGCCTATGCTACTTAGCTATAAGGAACCATAGACAACTATATGTGTGATATTTATTATAGATATTACTTTACATAATACTATGATTGTATCTCTTTATCTGTACATAACAGTAGTTTTTTTCTTTCAGGACTGGACCCTGCTCAACCTTATTTTGAAGGCACTCCCATTGAAGTCAGACTGGATAAAACTGATGCAGAGTTTGTTGATGTTATCCACACAGATTCAGCTCCCACAGTCCCCTACTTAGGTGATTATTCAGCTCTACTACATTAATACCAAATTATTTATATCCTGTGGCACTTAAGTATTCTAATCATTCTTCAAGACCCCATTGTGCCAGGTGATGCACAAACACAGAACAAATACACCATACTGGTCAACAAACAGCTCATATCCTAACATACTAAGTACAAAGTTCAAGCAAGGAGCTATAGGCATGAGACAATGCTAATTTAAAACATGCTTACCCTCACTGTAAATGTTTCAGGTTTTGGCATGATGGCAGCTATAGGACATCTTGACTTTTATCCAAATGGAGGAAAGGAGATGCCAGGATGTGCGAAGAATGCTCTTTCACAGATCGTAGATATTGATGGCATCTGGGAAGGTAAGTATGTTCATTGCATTATCAATTCAGAGGAAGGTCACCCTCAAAATGTAACCACTTAACTTCTCTTAATTCAGACGGTTTGCATTAGCTTTCAGTGCACCCACCCACAACAGCAGCTGCAGAGTGCAGTGAAATTGTTAATGTGCTCAAACACACCATTTTCTAGAGCTTATTAAAAAAATAAACAAGACAAAGGGTTTGCCTCTGGAAATATGCCTCCTCTAAACTATCTAATAGCAGAAACAAAAGTTTCTGAAACTGTGCCAACAATTTTGAAGGGTCTGTAACAACGCATTTAATTTTTTTTTCTATTTAGTTACCCAGCAGCAGTACTGGGTGGCGTAGGGCAATGATGCTCCCAGCTACTTCTTAGGATCTTAGGGGATCTTCAGCTGCAATTCTTCTGAGATAGACCAATTCATTTATTTTTTTAATTACCTATTACAATCTGGACTACATTCAAGCAACCTCATCGTGTCTATTTTTAGTCAGCTAAAAAAAGACAGGCACGTAGCTGCTCAAATACACTGTTCTTTGTTGTTTTACATGATTCTAATAGAAGCTTTAAGTATTAGAAAATTTCTATGTGACTCTATAAAGTTAAATTGTACATAACACTAAAAAAAAAACCAAACAAAACCAAGATTTGTGCTGTAGACATTCTTCAGTATATTATCTAAGCTCTTTCTTATGTTACTGCAAACACCTTACACTCTGGGATTCCATTAACTTATTGGTGATAACTAGCCTTTTTCTCCAGGTTTTATTCAATGCAGCTGGAGGCATTACTTTTTCTTTCTCTTTTTTTTCTTTTTTTTTGATAGAGAAAACTTGTTATCAATAATGGGGAATTAAAGCACAAAGAAATAACTGTGTTGTATATGATCTTCTTTTTAACCTAAAGTCCAGAAAATAAAGGCAGCACAAAGGAAAATAATATATTCATTATTTTAATTTTAAGAGTCTCCCTCCCTTAAGCACCCCCCAAATAATAATAATTTTGTTTTGAAGTCCTCAGCTGGAGCAAATCACCATTGCCCTAGGAAGTTCACTGTTAAGTACTTTTCACTGGGTTTTCTTTTGTTATGGTAATGCAACTGTTGCCTACAAAAGACCTGCTTCATGCAGTTTCCATTTCTATTGTGAAACACAGTCGGAATTGCTGGAGTAAGTGTGAGTGGAGGGGAGAGTAGGGGCTAGGCTGAGCTGCACAGCTGGTCTCCACAAAGCATTTTAAGTCTGCATGTTATACTTGTTGAGTCAGTGACATTCCTTAGAGCACCAATTTATTGCAAAAGCAAGCTTCAAACCTTATGTTTGGTACTCCAAGAATTGTGAAGAGGCTTTTGAGGGGAACAATGCATCCCAATGACATGGCAAGGGTTGTGCCAGTATCTTTCCTTGAATGGGAGCAGAAAGGAAGAACTAACCTGAGGGCATCTTTTCACAGGAACTCGGGACTTTGTGGCTTGCAATCATTTGCGGAGCTACAAGTATTACTCTGACAGCATTATCTACCCTGATGGATTCCTAGGCTATGCTTGTGCTTCATATGATGGTTTCGAAAGCGTAAGTATTTCTCAGAGCCTCAGGCGGAACCATATCAAAAACAGTGGCTCTGACCTATACATCTGAATTTCAATTTATTTATGCAAGCTTGTACCCAACTCGTGCATGTGTAAGAGAAGTGTCAGACATTGTAAAGTACTATAGCTCATGCAGCTGACTTGGGTCAAAGTTGGAAACTACAGTCAGCACAGACAGGGATTGACTCATGTAGTGCTTAGATTAACCTTTATGCATTCTGGGCAGGTGGCAGAGATCATACTGCTCAGGTCACTTTGGGAGAAGGTGACTACTTGCTTCTGTTACTGTGGTAGAAAGCTGCTCCCATGACAAAAATGAGCTTTGTTTTCAAGACAAGGCCTTTCTTGATCCAACCCAAAGGTATAAGGAGACATAATTCTTTCTATTCTGTTGCTGGGAAGGACACTCCCTCTCTGCTCCAGTTCAAGACTACTCAAGGATGTCACTGATGTGGCTGATTTGAGCTATATGGAACGGGAAAAACATAGAGCCATGAAAATCAGAGCCTTTGAGAAAGCTGGCTGGTTTGTATGATCTTTCTCAAGCCACAGAAAGGGTTACTTGAAATTTGTTGTTGCTGTGATACAGTGCCAGTTAGGTGGATATGTTAAAAATAAATTTTATGACTAATTTATTTTTCTTGGCTGGCTGGATAATTTTATTAATAGACATATTATTTTTTTTTCACTAGGGAAACTGTTTCCCATGCCCAAGAGAGGGATGCCCGAATATGGGTCACTATGCAGATAGATTCAAAGGGAAGATTAAAAGTGATTTCACAAAACTTTACCTGAATACCGGAGAGTCTAAGGACTTTGCTCGTGAGTTTTGATTATTTCCATTGCTACCTACTCCTTGTAAACAAGCCTTTTCATTTTCCTGTTTTACAGTTAATTGTAACAGATGAACAGACCTCATAGCAGTGCAACGGCTCTTCCGTCTTTCATGCCTTTTCCTCTTTTGCTTCAACACTAGTGCCTGGTTTTGGGGCCTCCAGTACAAGAAAGACGTTGACAAACTGTAGAGTCCAGTGGGGGGTCACCAAGATGTTTAGTGGGCTGTACTACAAGGTGCAAGGAGAAGGTAGGATAGGCAATGCACAGAAGTTGCAGCAAGGGAATTTCTTATTAAATAGTATGACAATTACTGCCACAATGACAATAGTTAAATGCAGGAAGAGTGGCCCAGAGAAACTGGGAAATCTCCATCTTTGGAGATGTTCTAATCTCTGTTTGACAAAGACCAAGAAGAAGCAGCTGGCCCGGCTTTGAGAAGTGGATGGACCAGATGACCTCCTTTACAACAGGTTTTCCTAAATGTTAGCTCCCACAGGATGGTTCTTCCTTTGCCTTTGTAAACAAGAATCAGAGGGAAAAGAGCTGCTTTTGCAAATTGTGTGCTAAAAGAAAGTTCCCACCCACAAAAATAATTTTCCTTGAGCTTCAGAATTTTTTTATACTCCTTTTACACCGCTTACATTCTGGTATATATCAGTATTTATTCCTAATACCTCCTTCTTTCCAACTTCATTGTATATGAAAAACTTCGTGGTCAAAACGCTGAGATCTGTATTGTGTTCACCGTGTTATGGACTATGTTTGGTTTTTTTCCTCCCAGAAAGTAACACAATTGTGTACCCATTTCCCAGGTGGATCTCATTAGGACATAATGACAGATCTGACTCACAGGTGTTGTGTATTTGTTTTGCATGGTTATAATCCAAGGAAGAGCAGGGAGCACCAAGATTCAGGTGTGAGAGAGCATTGTGTTAACCCCTTTCAGTCCAGGCAGTCTGCAATGTACCCTTGAGCTGAAAGTGAAAGGCAGTGAGAAGTTTTTTTTGCTTCAAATTTACTGTACAGACCAAAAACCCCAACACTTGATATTTTGGAGACTGTTTCTCCCTGGGTACAGTCTAATTTACTGTATTTCTTCTGTGTAGTTTGGAGGTACAAAGTAACTGTGACACTCTCTGGAACCAGTAGAACTCAAGGATATGTGAATGTTGCTCTGTACGGAAGCGGTGGGAACACAAGGCAGCATCAGGTCATCAAGTAAGTTCAAAATTCAATAGAAAATGAACTTTAGTTTTAGAATGATTAATTAACACTGCCAATTGATGTTTCTGTTTCAATTGGTCCTGTTTCAGAGATCACATTCTACCCCCCCTCCAGATACAGCTCCATGGTGTAAATGCAGTGAGAATTCACTCACTCTGGATTTGAAGGCAGAAGTTTAGAATGCAGGATTTTAAAATATTAGAATTCGGTGTCACTTGTTGCTCTAACACCAAGGTCTTGCTGGACCTACACTAGCAGAATTCTGATCTTTGTCTTTCACAGGCTTGTAAAGTGTTACTGCTAAAGCTACCTCATTTATTACTGCTTTTTGTGGCTCATAACTTTGCCTGCTTACAAGAAAGCTGCTTGCTTGCCTTGTGGTTTTGTTTATTTTTCTCTTGTTTCAACTAAAATATCAGAAAAATATGAAAAATAGGGAGAAGGTGTTTTCATAGAATCACAGAATGGTTTG
>NW_010129588.1:0-5473 GCF_000699245.1 Pterocles gutturalis | reverse complement strand
CCAGCCTGACCAGGTCGCTCTGGATGGCAAATAACACAATCCATCTCGCAGGTCTTCCTACCTTCCTCGAATGCAAACAAAAAAGGTCACATTGCTGTATCCTCACTCATCTCCTCCCAACTGGAGACAGTTTTACTCACCCCTTGGGAAGGGGGACACAAGGCAGGTACTGTAACCTTGGAAGAGCAAGCAGAGATGCCCTCTCGTACAAAAAAAACCTCAGGGTGGCTGTACAGGCAGCCCAAGCCGAGCACCTTTGGCAAAGGCAGACAAGTACCGTACACCCGGCGGTGACCTGGTCATGTACACATCATGGACATACCAGAATAATCTGTCCCTATGAATGAAAACACACAGTGAGAGCCAATTGTGAAGGTGAAAAGAACAGAGCCAGCGGGAAGAGAGCACGTGCTTTGGGTCAGTCATGAGAAACAGCAAAGGAATATATTTTTTAAAAACACACAAAGAACCACCCCCATATAAAGCAACCGACTCCCCAGTACAGGGGTGGACGACAACCCCAGCATTTGGGCTCAGCTTAATTAAACACGAGAGAACAGAAACCCCTTAGTCTGGGGAGAAAGCTCTGTGCTAATGACCAGAATAAGGCCTTGCCACAGCACATTCAGGCATAACCATGAACATTTTGGAACATCATATCTCAGTTAAGAAACAGATAGCTTAGATGAGCTCTTTGCAAAATCACCACAGCTGATTTGTGCAGAAATTCTCCTTTTGGGTCTAACGAGCTGGAGCACAGCCCTGCCCAGGTGCTTCTGGGTCAGTTCAATTCTTTCACAATTTTCCCCCAGCTGAAAAACAGACATTAGAAAATATGTCAGTCCTTCAGACAGCCTAAAGAAAATTCTTTTTTATTTCTTGGTTCTAGATTCTTGGAAGACACAGGCAGCACACTCCCACCCCACACCCAGTTTTAACATTTAGAGAATGCAAATTTGAAGACACCTTAGCATGAGGACTAAAATTTCTACACATTTTCTCTGTTCCTTTTCTTTTTGGAAAGCAGCAAGTTTTCACAAGGAGAATTTTCCTTCTTTTTAAAGTTTCTTAAGTAGCTGGAGAGCAGCAAGAAGGGGCAGCACTATGCTGCTCTGCTCCACCTGGCTCCCCTGGCCCTTCGCTCACAGCCAGGCCCCCATCCAACCACCACAGCATCTGACACGCCTCAAACTAACATTTTATCCCCATCTGGAGAAAGAGGCAGAGATACAGCACAAGAGGGAGCTCCTGGCACGGAGCAGAGCTCAGGCTTCCAGCTCCACCTATGCACACTGCAGCCAGTTCAAAAGCATCCACAAACCAGTTGCCTCATTCCAGAAATCCTAAATCCCAGCACAATTTGAGTCATTTATTTATAAAGTTATTTCTTTTTCCAAGCTGTTCCCAAAACAGAGATAGACAGCCAGATCTGGCAGATTTGGTTTTTCTGTTTTTAAATTACTGTATTTTTTTTTAAGCCACACAGCAGCTCTTTTATAAGTCCTCTGCAAAGCGAGAGAATAGATGAGTTTCCATGGAGATCACCAAAGTCACCTCTTTCAGGCTATCTTGAAGGCTTCATATTTCTAAATCTTTTTCCTGCCTCAGTCATGAGGTATCACTGAAAAATCTAACCAATATTTTCCTTAAAAATCACTTCTTGTTTAAGTAATTTTGTAAGAGACTCCTCAAGGAGTTTAACTGGACTTCATCACTGGTCTCAATATTTTCAACATCCTTCAGACTGGGCCTGATCCTGGAAAATTAAGAGGATGAATCTTATTTCTAGGTTCTCCACTTGATTCCTCCTGGGGTAGAGCAGCGCAGCATGGCAGGCAGGCATTGTACCAAGCGAGCTTGCTTTTTTTTTGCCAGAAAAGCTGGGAAAACTCTTTGCCCGTGTGAGTCCACTCAAGCCGCGTGCTGAGGAGTGGGACACCGGTCCTTTCACTCCAACAGGAGCCAGCTACGCTGCCTAAACAGTTTGGTTATTGCGATTATTCACAGGAACACCGTAAGCAATGGCAGCACAGCCAAAGAAGTTCCTCTGGTCACCTGGGAGGCAGCAGCCCAAGGCCCAGCTGGTCACACTGCAGGAAACCAGGTTGATGCTGTAGCAGCGATGTTGCAATGTTGTTTCTGACAATTACAATCACTGGGAAAGGTTTTTCCAGAGGTCAATCCTTCCCAGGAGGCAGGCAGCTGTACACAGGAGCGGGGTGGCGGTGGCGGGGTGCTGGGGCCCAGGTTGGCCGCGCTTTGTCTTGGCTCGACACGGGGATGCGGCTCCAGAGCGAACAGCAAGTTGAGCCAGCACAGCCTCCTGCCGCCGCTGGACAGAGCCAGGGCACGCAGAAACGCTCGCTGCCTTTGGGAAAGAAAGCCATCAGAAGCGTGAAGCAATCCTTAACGGGATCATCTTTTAAAAGGCAAAGGAAAAGAGGGGATTTCACAAGCTGCCAGCCTTTTTCCAAACCCAAGTGCTCCTCTCCGCGCTGTAATAAAAACATCCAGACAGATTCCATCTTCATCTTCTGCTGCTGGCCACCACCCTACCCTGAAACTGTCCCCATAGCTTCCTGCCTTCACCAAGCACTCACTCTCCCCTTTTTGGCCACACACAGGTCCACCCCCCTTCTCCTCCCTACACAGCCCCATCTCCTGAGGAAACCCCCCTTCTGCCCATGCTTTCTGGACCCAATTCCAGCTTCTCTTCTCTGCTGACATTTTTTAAAATCATTTAATTAGAGCTGACTTCTGTCCCAAAGCCCTTTTTCCTCCTGCAATTCATCATGGATCAGAAGCAGAGCTTTCACACCTCAGAAAAATTAAGCTTGAATCGTTCAAATCACAGAAGCTATTGCTGCTTCCCAAAGCCAGCAGGGTAAGAGGAGGCTTGCTTTCTCCATGGGTTCAAGGATTCTGCTGAGCCACCTCTCCCCTCTTTCAGAGCAGCCTTCATAGTCCATCTGTGCCCACAGCAGAAGCTGGCTGGAGGTCTGAGAAATCTCCTTTGACACATTCAGCTAGAATTGTGCCCAAAGCCCCTGGGAACTATGATTGTAAACACATAGGGAGACCAAAAAAATCCATCAAAACAAGCACAAACTTCTCATCCAGTGAGAGCAGAGATTTTCTAGATGAAACAGAACTAGAGAAACTGCACTCCCACACGCTCTGCTAGCTCAGCATATGCTCGCTCACCTTCACTCAGGAAGCTCTGGCTGCCTCTCTTCTCCCAGCCTCAGCTGGGAAGCAACGTGCTGAGCATCCTGACCCACGCGTACGCATGCACTGGGGGTTTCCTTCACAGAAGGGTTCAAGCCACCAGTTGCTTTCACCAATGCGTGCGTCAGCTCCCCACTTCACCTCTCTAATCGATCTTTTAATTTCATTTTGCACTCAGGCAGGCAACAACCATGCAATCCTCACAACTCCCCATTTCCCTGGTCTGGCATAATCTATCCAGAGTTACAGTCAAGAACAGAGAAATGCCAAGAAATTTGGGTTGAAACCCTGGTAGGTCTTGTCACTAATTGCCAGGAATAAGAACGTTTCTAAAAAAACCAGGTTACATTTCACCCCCTGTTGAAGTACCTGATCCTGGAAATTAAGTGACCACAGGGAGGTTAAGATTAAAAAGCGCTCAAAATAACCTGCTGTGGTTATGCTTGACGTGTGTGTGCACTGACTGTGTGCAGCACCGCAAGCGCTTCCAGAGGAAGGGGTGCAACAACAGCCATGGGGTGACCACTGGCTGCCTTTGTCACTGCAGCCCGGCACAACACCTGGCCTCACCTGGAAGCTCACAAGCCTGTTCACAGAGAAATAGCTACGGACGTCCGGCAGCACCTCCTTCGGATGTCCTGCAGCACCTCCTTCCTTCTTCACCAGCACTGACATTCAGCAAAGTGAGCACAGCAATTCCCCCGGAGCATTTCAGTGCTAAGCAAGGGAACAACCAGATTTGAAGTCAGCTCTGCGTTTTTCAAGTACAGCACCCATAGATAACAATCCCAAATCTCCAGCTGTGCCGTTGTCTGAAGATGCACATAATGCCTGAAACAACCTTCATCCTAACTGCCCTGGTGCACACCGAACAAAACTCTACCAGCACAGCATATAGCCACCAGAGATCACCAGAAAAAAAAATAAATCACTCCGCAATTTCTCACTAGTATACCTTCCAAAACTTTTGTGGTGACTTGAGCAAAGTGTCATAAAAGTTTAAAAAAGAAAAAAAAAGAGTAATCATGATTTTTACAGTCAGATTTTTCCATCTGTTTTTTCTATTTGCCTTCGACTTTCTCTTTTCAATCCCTACAATTAACTGCGAAAACATTTCAATCAAGACAGCAAACCTCTGACCATCTCTAAGTACAGCAGCCAGATTATCATTTTAGAACAAAAGTACATATCTTTGGATCCGCTTCTTTGTGCAAAGAGAGTTCCCTGGGCTGCCTCATTCCTCTACACGTACAGAAAGAACCCCAGAGCCATTTCTGGAAGCTGCTCAGATTAGCCGTGCTGCAGTATTCCCACAGCTAGGGGGAGAAACCCAGTGGCCCAGATTTTCAACGGGTCGCTCCGTCACCCCCAGATTTAAAGCACCACCCCAAGCAGAGCAGCCTACTGCCCCAGAGGGCAAATCCTACCGTGTGGTTGCCTTAGTCCCGTCTCCCAAAAGATGCCAACCACAAGGTTTAGTAACACTTAAAATAGCCCCGTCAGCTCACAGCAGTCTGCACAGACAGCTCTATTTCAAGCACATCCAACTTACTGTTAGAGACAGCATGAGAACAACCTGCTTTCTTCACTTGTGCTTGACATTCAGCCGATGCTTCGACTATTTATGCTAAGGCAGTGTGAAATCGCAAGCTTGCACATTCAGCAGCCTGGATGCTGGCAATGCGATCCCAGCAAACCAGCCAGCACTGGAACAGCCCCTGAGCTTGGTAACCGAGACCCATCGGTGTTAAACACAGGAATCAGACCACACTGCTCGGCCAGAAATGTAGCGCAGTCTTCCTCCCTGCAGACAGCAGTGCTACCTCCTTATTTGCAACCAAAGGTTTTGCCTGCTGCTGATTTACTTTTGCCCAAAGCCAAGATAAGATTCTGCACCAACAAGCTAGGGTAGTGGGCTTGTGAAAACCTCGTGAGGTTCAACAAGGCCAAATGCAAGGTTCTACACATAGGTCAGGGCAACCCCCAGTATCCATACAGGCTGGGGGGTGAAGAGACTGAGAGCAGCCCTGCTGAGAAAGACCCGGGTGTCCCGGCGGGTGAGAAGCTGAACATGAGCCGGCAGTGTGCGCTGGCAGCCCAGAAACCACCCGTGTCCTGGGGGCATCCCCAGCAGCGTGAGCAGCAGGGCGAGGGAGGGGATTGTCCCCCTCTGCTCTGCTCTGGTGAGACCCACCCTGCAGTGCTGCAGCCAGCTCTGGGGCCCGCAACATAAAAAAAGGCACGG
>NW_010129587.1:0-3448 GCF_000699245.1 Pterocles gutturalis | reverse complement strand
GTGGATGCTGGTCCTCTCCCAGATGCATGTTTCTCTGCCACTCTCTGGCCACCTAATCACATCTGCAGATTAGAAAGGCCACATGAAAGCCCTGCTATTGTGTGCCATGTTGAGGTGGGCCATGACAAAGCAAGTCCCTGCAAAAACACAGCCAGATTTTGTTTTTTCCAGCTGTGATGCAAGCCACCAGGTTCACAGCCCTTGTGGGATTTAAAATTTAACTGCATATGCATTCATTATTCACACCCTAGGGGGAAGCTCTGGAGTACATTCCTCAGACAACCATTGTGTTTTCTAGAAAACCAGGCTACCAGAAATCCAGGGCAGCAATTGGGAATGAAGATCAACACAGGTGACTGTATCACAGGGAATTATCACCTGGTTTGGTTGCCACCTCATTTAGTCCCTCTGACTTCCCTTGCAGGTGAGTCTTTCGCCAACTGATCAATATCCCCACTTTCCATGTGGAGCAGAAACTGATACACAGTGATAAGCCTTTCATCCCAAGCCCTTTTGCCTCAGAACTCCCTCAGAACTCTTCCTTGCTGTGGAAACTCCACCCGCCTTTACAGCTCTCCTCAGTGACTGGAAGTGCTCTACCAGCACAGAAGCACATCAATACCCAGAGTGCACTATTTACCTTCAGGCCTCTCAGTACTACACAGTTAAAAAACATGCTCTGTCCCCTGAACAGGCCAGGATTTGTCTTTCTATGCATTTTTTCAAGACAGATAGCCAACATAAAGTTATTAAAAATATATCCTTTTTCTTAATCTGTCCTGCACAGAGCTCAAGAGTTCTCTTTTATGTGCTAATGAGACTGATTTGGCCACACATGCCCCTTGCCAGAGGATTCCTACCATATCTCCCTTCCCTGACAGAGCCGAGATAACGTTGCCACAGGTACAGCCCTATGAGCATCCCGTTTCCTGTGTAGCAGTACTGCTGCTCAATACAGAGAATTCTGGGAGAGTATCTGGTCTATTTACTGTAGATCAGTTTTTTTCCAGATTGTAACAATCAAAGTATTGTCTTCTGTTATTTCCAGCAGAGGAAGCGAGGTGCTGGAACAAACCTCATTTGTCCTGAGGAACATATATTGCATTTATGTGTTGTGACATATTACTATTAAGGTTATGACAAAAAGAACTGGAACACTTCTCAGAGTAAGCTGCTAAATGCAGAACCTACTGAAGGGATGAATTACACGGACTCCTCTTGGTAGTTGATCGGACACGGACTCCTGTTGGCAGTTGATCAGAAGTCCTTTATTGCATTTTTACAGCACAATATATACTATTTCTTCAGTTACACACACTGTCCACACGCCTGTTCCTGCTGTTCTACTGGTCAGCAGGCGTTGTTCACGCACCTCAAGCTAACTAGTGATTGCAGCTCCTACAAAGCTTAACGTCAACATTGTGGTGCTTTTAGAACCGCAGCTTTGGAAAGAACAATTTATTCTTGCCAGTCTTGTATCTCTCCTTGATGCACCATTGTTGTTAAATTGTTTATCTTGCCATTACTCGAGATCCTGTTCTGAACACCAAATTCCTTCTTGTATTCATTTCAAGGATGCATCAAACAACTCAAAGTTACTTGTATCAAAGTTACTTGCAGATTCCCACAACCTACAAGCTGTACTACACGATTCCTTAACTCATCTCAGCACACAACTCCGCAATAAACTAATCTAATTAAAGGTGTAGTTGCTGCCATCCTTTCCCTCTAGCTATGCAACTCTACTCTTTGTCTAGTGGTAATACTGGTATTTATCAAATATCTTAGTAACTCAGCTCATTTAGCTGGCAACACACTCACTTTTTCTGTCTGTGTATGGAGAGGTGGGGAGTTACCTTTCTTCACGCTGAATCCATTCCCATAAGGTCAGACAAGCAGCAGCACTGACAGCGCAGACAGCAGGGCAGGAGAGACCTCAGCAGCCTCCTGCTTCCTGGCAGGCTTGCTGTCAAGTTGCCTAACTGGTTTCTGAGCTTCCTCACATGCAGCAAAATCAGCATTCAGTCCCACAAGAGAAGGAAAAATGCTTTGGTGTCTTTTTTGTTTCCGCTTATCACAAAAGAAAGATCTACAAAAGTATGTGTCACTGGGGAGGAGGTTAAATACATTTTTTCATGGTCACTATTTAGGTTAGAAATTCAGACCTTTGTTATCCTACTATTTTGGAGAGTCCTCTAGTAGCTTTGTAGAAAGAGCAAGCAGGATTATGATGTCAAACAAATAAGGGTAACATCTTATAGGAGAAGAAGCAAATATATTCAGACTGATTTTACATTTTTAATGGTTTTGATTGTTTTCTATTTAGCCTCCATCTCTGTACCTCCTAGAGTAACTGTACAGTAGACACTGTTTAGTGTGCAGAGATATTCTGCAAAAAATACCCCACCCAACATGCTCACTCACTTTGAAACAGTAAGAGAATAACATGAGAGAGAAAGAAAAAACAGGAGCTATTTGTAAAAGAAAGTATTGGGTGTCTATTACAACATTACTTTTTCCTCTGCAAGCTGGGAAAAATTGTGACTGGCAGATAAATGTATGTTTACTCTTGTTAAATAGAAATGCAGTGGTTCTTTCAAAACTCAGAGCAGGCAGTAGCACAGTAATCGTATATGGTACTTGAAGAGTTTGATATTTTTCCATAATTCAATTAAGAATGTCTTGGATCACCCACTATGCCAGGGTAGTGTTCCGAAGAAACCTTATAATGGAAAAATATGGTAATGATGAGCTATTCCAGTGCTGAACTGATGCTAAGGAACAGCTCAAGCCACAAGTATTCTTGATTATATTGGTATATTAAAAAGCCCATAAAAGGAAAGCAATTATTTTTTCTGTCTCTCCTTCCTACCTTCCCACCAGTTTCTTGGAATATAGACAAAATTAGTTTAGTGACTGGTACTGTAGGGAGACAAGAGACAAGGTCAGACTGACCTCTAGCCTGACCAGCATCAATGCTGGTTGTAAGAAGACTCCGATATTTAAACAGGTGTGCATAAAAATCACCACCTGTAAAGTAAGAAAGTAACATCACCACTGCTTGGCTGCAGTACAGTTTTAATTATGGAAATGAACCATGAACTTCCCTTCTTTTGGTTGGAGTTTGTGGTTTGACTACTGCAGCTAATGGCTAGACATACATTCAGCAGATGTTGCACACCTGGTAGGTAGGGTTGCCACAGTGGCTGGAAGAAACCTGGAGAACAACACACGCTCAGTAACAGTGCATGTACCTCACCAGTAATACGGAGCACTGCAAAAAAGCAGAACAGGCTGAGCACCGGAGATTTGTTCGAGCTGTCCCAACACAGCCACCGCACAAGGACAGTACCCGCAAGCCCTGACCGCTCCTCGGCCCTGACTGCTCCTTGGCAGGCTGCTGCAGCAGTGGGGCAGGCATTCAGGCGGCTGTGAGGGGTGACTGCCC
>NW_010129586.1:0-857 GCF_000699245.1 Pterocles gutturalis | reverse complement strand
GGTTTCAGGGGGCTGCTGCTCTGCACGTCCTGCGCGGGACCCCCGGTGATAAGCAGCCTGGAGACCACTGCCAGGGCCGGGGATCCCCCAGCGGCACCCGCAAAGGTGGGTACAGCCCGTGCCCAGCCTCGGCAGGGGGAGACAGGTGGTGTGGGGGGTGGCAGTGCGTACGGATGGCGTGATGGTGGCAAGGAGCGATGGGTCAGCTGGGTGAGGGAAGGTCTTGTCCCACAGGCAGAGGACGGCTCCCTCAGTGGTGACCCCATGCTGGGCCGGGATGAGCTCAACGCACTTCTGGGGCAGGTACAGCACATGGGACAGCACGGGTGGCGTCCATCCATGGGGGGAACATGGCTCTGCTGTGACTCACGGGGTGACGTGGGGCTCCAGGAAGGCTGGGACAACCCAGGGGGGCAGGGAGAGGGGGACAAGGACAGTGACACCGCAGCTGTCCCACAGGGCACCTGGGACGGGATCCTGCAGTGGGCGTTACAGAGCATGGCACGGCCCCTCGCTGACACCCACGGGCTCTTCGCATAGAGCACGCTGCCCAGCGGACTGCCGGAGGACGGACAGTGATCTATCCCGGACTCTGCGCAGGCACTGCTGCACTGCAGCAGCCCAAAAACTACAAAACCATCAAAGACTGCAGCAGCCCAAGAAGTAATAAAAAACGACAGACAACTGAAAATGTGGGTTACATCCCAAACGAGAAAAAAGTCTGGGAAAACGATACATGAGGACAAATACCAAAAAAATAGGGGACCCCCAGAAATGCACCCCAAGCCCCTCAGAACGGTGGCAAAAGCATAAAGCACACGGTGCTCACAGGGGACAGGGTGCCACGCACTCCCCAC
>NW_010129585.1:0-1094 GCF_000699245.1 Pterocles gutturalis | reverse complement strand
TTCCTAAGAAGAAAATTATAGCTATGTGTAAGTTTTTAGTATACACAGTGTTTTCAAATCTTAAAGATAGCCGGATTTACCATGGGTAGGAATCCTTTCTCATGTCCATTTCTTTGTGATGTTGTTGTCAAAAGCAGACAGTTGGTTTCTTGGGGAGTCCTCTCATGCAGGTAAGTTACATGGGGAATTCTTTCAGCAGAGAAGCACGGATGGGGTTGGAAACAGGACACTTTGTGCATTTCAGCAGCATCACAGTTCAAAAAGTAGCTGCTGCCACAAAGCTATTTCAATACAGCTTGCTTTCACTCCCTTTTCTTTCTAAAGCTTACAGCTCTAGCCTTAGATCACACAAGCTTATTTTTCCATAAAAGGTGAAGGGCTGTAAGAGACTTCACACCTATCTTACATCTTATTTTACATCCTGAACCATCACAGAGCATTGTTTCCACCATAAAAATAGTCACTCTTTCTTCGCTAAGCCTGCTAGAAGAATGAACACATTCCAGGCAACTCTGAGACTCTGACTTGCACTGACAATAGCTTGTGAAACAGTAACGTTCAGCAGTTAGGAGAATATTCTTACATTAAATAGTTCGGAAATAAATGGTGAGTGTATCTGTCCTGGAAGTAATTGCACTCCCAGTGAACTGAATTAATGTTGAAAAAATACGAATTTTTAATAGGGAAATGTAAAATACACTGTCAGCAATGGCAAATGCCGTTAAAAGTGTACATTTGCAGGAGTGTTCTATGTATCTCGTTGGTTCCAGTGCTGTTTTGAAGGGAACGTAGTTTGTCAGTAGGTTGTGATATAGTAAATGAACGCCACAGAAATATTTTCCTGAATGCGTGTTGCATTAAAAATAGAGTATTTTCTATTTTAGAGCATGGACTCTTTAATAAAGGTGCCTTGGGGTCTTCATGGTAGTCTACAAGTTTCTGTTTAGGTGCAATACCTTTTGAGCAGCTTTGTAATGATTTAATTCGTATTGATGACTTAGGAAGCTCCAGCAGGAACCAGAGTGCATCCTGTGTTTGGCGTGTGTGCTTTCCCCGCCGTCTCTGGAGAAGGCAGCTCTTTAATCCTAGGAACT
>NW_010129584.1:3577-22708 GCF_000699245.1 Pterocles gutturalis | reverse complement strand
GCTCAGGGAGTTGAATACCCTGAGGATAGTTAGTCTGACGATTGACTGGAATAGCAGGAAAAATGCAGGAATAGCTAGTTTAAAATACTGAAAAATAAACACTAGGGAACTGTGCAACTTAAACATTGATGAGATGTGAATATTATGCTGTGGTAACTTTTATTGATCAAATGGACAAGTAAATAGATCACAACCCATTTTAATATCACAAGAATAAATTGTATGGATTGGAGAACAAGTATGTTAGCTGTAGAACATAAGTACCCTGAATTTAAAGAAATTCATTCAAGGACTGTATCTTAGGAAATTTTGATTACAATAATTTTCATTTGGGGTCAAAATCTGTGGGGAAGATGTAAAAGATGCTAGATTAGAAATTATAATTCAGAAGGAAATAGGTATTTCCAGCATAAACAAACCTTTCAGTACTATGTGAGTTTGTGCTCCCAATATAAAACGTAGTTCCTATTTAAAGGGCAAATGGAAATGATAGTACATTTGGAACACACTTACTTCCAAGATTTTGTTAACTTTGTAATAACCTATGTTTCTCTTCATCTCTTCTTTGAAAGACCTCTCTCCTCTCACTTTTTTCTGGCCTTTCACTTAAATGTGGCATAAAAATGAACTTGAGACACGGGAAACTAACTGAAATGATGTGACAGAGGTACGTACACTTGTAACCCACATCAGCCGAATCACATCTGGGAATAAGGCCAGAGGATTTTTTCATCACAAAGTATTCATCACACTTATAATTACAGCAATCTTTGTATTTTTTTCCTTCCTTTTGAGATGCTAAAAGGGCTGTAAGGGAGCCTTCTTTGGGTACAGAACTGAGGAAGACAAACTCAGCCTGGGGTCCAGAAAGAAAGCCCTGGTGACTGTGGAGGGGTTGGGAGAGAAAGATAACAGTAGCACTGTCATGAGTGAGTTTACCTGGTTTCTCTGCACTGGGAGCACAAGAAAGGCACCAAAAATGTGCCTGCAAAATGCGCACTGCAGACCCTCACCTGAAGTTGTTGAAAAGACACAAAGGTGCCTAAATAAAAGCAGGGGCTCCCCTTCTTCCAGCATCTTTTCTCTCTGTCAGTGAAAAAGACAAACAAAATTGAACTCACCAAAGTTGGTTTTGTTCTAGTAGTTGCAGCACCATTTAAAAGTTGTTTGATTGCAAAAAATGCCAAAAAATGCCTCCAAGCACTGCAGTGTCAGGCCCAAGTTCATTCCAACCAACACCAAGCAAATAGATGTCAATGGTAAAATAATCTGGTGGTCGTGTGGTAAAATAATCTGGTTGCAGGTGAGCTTCACAGCCAGGGGAGAGGTGGATATTTCCAAAATCCTAGTCAGACTTTAAACAGGTGACAAGCCTTGTGGAAACGATCATACAAGTAAGGAATCATTATTATTTCTGTTAAATAAACAGTTGAGCATGGTGTTGGGAAATAACTTTACCACCCCAGGTTTTTCAGATATTTTCTTGATCTCTCAGACTTGGCTTTCAATAATATAAAACTCACACACTGCATGACTGAATGCAAAAGATTAGTTAAAAAAGTATTTATTTTCTATTTTTTTCTGTTATGCTCCATTACAAAACCAAACCAAACCAAAACATAACAAAAATAAAACAGAAGATAGCACTTTATTAGTGGTACATTAATGAGCTTAACCAACCAGGTGACTGATGTTTGTCACAAATACATATTACAAACAGCCACAAAACCATAACTAAAAAATGAAATAAATAATTTGAATAGTTTTACTTATTTTTTTCAATATTTATAAAATATATAGTACTTTCTATTACATTTTTTCAGTAATTTTTATCCATAACAAATGAAAACTTATGACATATATTGCAAATATGCTAAAGGGATAAGAATAATTTAAAAAATCATAGTTCCTGGAGGTATGAAATAGTAAATTGGTTAATGTTTATCAATTTATTATTGTATATCCAGATTGTGCATATCCTGCAAAAATAGCCATTTCTTCAACTAATATACATATTTTCCTTTATAGTATTATAAGATTAAGTTTTTAAATGTAAAGCTTCATGGATTTATGCTTCTGTTTTATAGTTGTGCCTAATATGTTTCTTTCATTAATATATACTGAATATTTTCCATTAGTATATACTAATATATACACACACACACACATACACACACACTATGCATTATATATTAGTATATACTGAATAATAAAAGAATTTCTATAATATACAGTTGGGATTCTTCTGGAGAAAGTTGTTGAAAGTGGAAGGCATGTATACCATAGTGAAAACTGACTAGGTTATGTAAATGAAAGCATTTAGGTTTACATTGTTCAATGCATTTTAACAGATTATGTAATGTACTGTTATAATACACAGGATCTGAACAGAAATATTTCTATTCCAGTATTCTTATGCTTCTCTCTATGAGTCCAACAGAACGTGAACCACAATCCCTACTAAATTTCCTGAAAATGGAGCTAAGCAAGCAGAAATTACAGACATTACAGACCTTCTTCCAGAAAAAATACTAAAATTGCACTTAAGAACCCTCCATGTCAGGAAAGCACTTAAGCTCAGATATGACTTTATTTGCTTTAACCTGAATGATAATCACACACTCAAGCACTCTCACTGGTACACGGATGCCCTTGCCGTAAGCCTTAATACTGTCCCCCGACTGCGTAAGAGGTTTAGAGGCTCCCTTACGCAGCTGAGAGTTCAGTTTTGCTGCCTGCCTGAGCAGAGGGGGTGAGGGGAGAGGGACAGGGACGTGTGCTTGGGAACCTCAGCACAAATATTCAGGTGTGTATTTGTGGAAGATGGGGAGAAAGACACAGCAGGGGGAGGGCTGACCAGCACAGGGTAGCCTGCTTGCAGTCAATACTGTCCCCGTGCAGCAAGGGACAGCATTGACTGTCACCTTCATTCTGCCCCTTGACACAACTCAGCATTCCTCTTCAGGCACTAAGCTCTGGAGGGCTACACTGTGAAGCTCAGCTTTCTAGGGTCCTTGAAGAACCCACGGTGCATGAGCAGCAGCCGCTGTAGAGACACAAACAGCTGGCACCAGGAGCTGGCAGCCACGTTGTTAGCATCTCAGAGGGTTTTTTTTTTTTTCCTTTGGACTCACTTCAGCTCTGCAGCATGGTTTGAAAGCCCATCAGGACCTGGAGTTTCTATAGGTGTGAAGCTCATGTAGTTTCATCCCAAAAAGGCAGTTCATGTGCTTGAAGCCAGCTCTGCCATATGAAGAGTAGCACAGTGAATGGCAGCAGGCGGGAGCCTGGCTTCAAAAGCACATTCCGGATAAAATGAAAACACTATTGTAGAAGTACCTCTGCCTCCTTACAGAGAGACACACACACACATTCACGCACCTTCAGAGATCCTAAGCTACATTCCTGCCTTATATTTGCCTTTTGAGAGCCTCAAGTCCTACCTTAGGCATCTAAGACAGCTGCTTAAATATAGGGAGCTTGAGTGAGTGTCTTCCATGTTTCCCATCATACAGCACTGGTCAGAGCTGTGAGTCCAGAGCAGACAGTCATAATTGCCCAAAGCTGAACATTTTAAAATCAGCTTAAATTTTTTTCCAGACACTACACTTTTTCAGACACCAGACCCCATAAGGAAGTGGGTCTTTCTTTTTGGCATAGGGAATACTCAAGGGTACTTAGACAACAATATGTAGCAAAGCTGCTGAATTTCTAAGGGCAGCAACTGTACATTCATAAGATCTTCAGCCTTCTTAATATTTTTTTTTTTTAATGTAAGAAACATCTTAAGGCATTGAATAAACCAAAACACATTTAAAATAATAGACTGCTGTATTGACAAATACTCATGTGTTTAACTGACCACATTGAAGTGTTCTGACAAAGTCTAAGTGCACAAAGTAAATAAATACATTTTTTTTGAAATTCAGGTATAATTTGGAAAAAAAATATTTTTCAGGATTCTTGTCTGAAAGCATATTAATACTGTATATTACTGGTTTACATTCTTATGAATTCTAGTTTGAGTAGCCAAAACATCAAATTACTGGTTTTCAGAAATAACCCACTTACAACTAGTTTGCCTCCACAAACTTCTTCCTGCACATATATAACAACATAAAATGGCCAAGATTTAAAAATATCCTGATTTTTGTTTCAAAGACACCTTCATGCTACTGGAAAGCAAAGATCTTTTGAAAATGTGAAAATATCTCTTTAAACAGATGTAGGAAATAAAACATATTCATTCGCTGATGAAATCCAGAATAACGTGTATTCAGATCTGTAACACTTTCATAATAAAGTTATGTTGCTACTACTGTAACCTACCATATGGTTAGTTCTGTGAAGGTCAGATCACCTAAAATTTTCATCATAAAGCAAAGCAAATCAAACTAAATATATTTAATTATATAATAGTACATGTTTTTGGTATACTACATAACGTCACTTCAATAGGCACAGTACTATAAAGAATTTTTTTTTCATTAAACTTGTTTAAGACTATCATGACATAAAGAGAACAAATTACATTTTATGCTATGGGTTGGTTGGTTTGCTCTTTTTTGTTAAAATATTTGTTTTCACTTGCATACAGATTTTTACCAAAAGCTTATAGTTCATTACAATTGCATTATTTCATTACCACTGGGCTGTGTTGACTTACAAAATACTTGTATTCATTATAGGTCACACATGAAATGAGAAGTTGCAACAAAAAGCTTGGGTTTTGAATATGTGTATGACTTTAGATGGGAATCTCCTGTAGGTATTTAAATGAAAAATATAGCCGCTTAATATGTTTGTAAATTATATTTTGCTATTTCAGGATTAGTTATAATACAGAGCTTAAAATTTTCCCTCTTTGGTTCAAGACTGAATTTCCGACCAACTTGCTCTAAAAATGCAAGCCTGGACGCAGAGTCACCTCTGGATATCCTGTGAGGTCAGTGCACAAACCCCTGTTGCATTTACAGCAGTTCTACAAACAGAATACTAGACAGAGATTTCTAGGACATCCTGGTGGAGTCTCAAAAGTTCATGTCATTATCTCAGTTCTGCATGAGGAGCATTTTTTATTATTATTATTATTTTTTGTGGGGGGGCTTTCATATCATGGAATCTCTTAATCTACAGCAATTTCCAATGACATACTTTCTGCTGGTTTGGGTAAATGTTATGTTCATTTCAGCACATTAAAGAACAGCCCTTAAACAGCTCTTAACTTCAGCAGTACAACTGGGCATATAACACGGACGGCTGAAGGAAAAACATTCCACTGGCAGCTGATCAGTTCTAGATTCTGCTCTTACCAGCAGAGTATTTACTCAGATGTTAGCACATGCCAACACCTTGACGGCTGAATGCCCCAGCAGCGCACTAAAAGGACGGAGATGCTTTGGGAGCACAGAGGAGAACAGTCATTAACAGACACCAGGCTTCTGTTTTCCGCATTGTCAGTGCTCTGTCAAAATTTGTGTTTCCAGTCTATGCTTTCTGGACGTGGACAGTCCCTGAGTTACCATCATAAAACCCCTTAGACTGTTGTAGCTTTGGATTCAAAATATCTGGGGTTTGTATTGTCTCAGGAACAAACTTGAGATCCCACGGACTGCCACGGTAGCTTTATGTGTCATTCGGAGACCAGGATGTGACCCCCTTATCTAGGGACATTTGACATAAACAAACACACAATGATGACTATGGAAATGTTGGATTATGATGACACTTAAAGCATTTAATAGCTGGATTGCAACATCATTCCACTGTATTTAGCATGGAAAATAAATGTGTAACCCTTGGAGGTGTACCAATAAGGGGTAAGCATGTCAGTTGGAAAGTAATTTGAAAGTGATAAAAGAGTCCCCAGAAAATATATTTTCAGACTATTTGGAATTAGTATCAAGTGAGATCAGCTACATTTCAAGGCAAGGATACTCCCACACACATAAATACAAATACTTCTAACGCAAGGGAAAAAACCAGAGAGATGATTTGCCCCTACGGTTCATTCACCTTTTGTCCTTGCTTTGCATTTTGAATTGTTCCTATTCTTAAAAAGCCTTCCTCTGGCTTCACTTTGGAAGTTTTAATTATCTTAATATGTAGAAAGGGATGTGCAGAATTATTCTGTCTGCTAAACAAGGCAGATGGTGTCCATAACCCTTACCTGCTATGTGCTTTTATAACAAGTCTAAGTTGGGGGTGGGGGGGAGGGAAGGAAGTTTTGATTTCAGAAACCCTACAAAGTACTATTTAAAATGCTATGCACACATTACAGCTGCACTAACTGTTCTTCCTGCAGCTTTTTAAGCTCTCTTATCCTCTCTGTCAAAAAAAAAAAAAAATCCCTCACCTTTTCTGCTGTTTCAGCTATATGCCTCACATTCTCCCACCATTTTTCCATCTTCACTGATGTGTATAACAGCACAAAATTAAATTATTTTTCAAAATGACATTTAAATAAAGTTATTAATTTTAAATTCGCAACTTGTTCAGATTTCATGATCAAATGATAATCTGGAGCTAGTATGTGGTCCAGAGTGATGTAATATTCCTAATGTACAAAGACATTATGCATTCTGTCATCTATTCTTTACAGGTTATTTAATTTACTCCTGCCTTTTACTAACAATATATAAAAAAGAAACTATTAAGAATTCAAAGGGTGGACTCATTTTTCAAGCATAATGTAGAATGTCCATTTTATTGAGAGCCTGAGTGGAACAGAGGTTCTACTTATGATGTGAAATCAAGGTTAAACATGGAAACAGTGTATTAGGCGGACTGTCTCTGAAAAAAATTCAACAGCTAAGTCTGGTGAACAAAGACTATTAGATTTACAGAATTCAGTTCCTGACAAAAATTAAAAAAAAAAAAAAGGAGGAAGTAAATAGCAGATGATATTTTACACACTTGCACTTGATTTGTAATTAAAATTAAATCCGTATCACATTATTTTTACTTGAAGAAGAGGGACTTACTCATGGAGAGGTGTTTTGCTTTTTGTGGCTCGGTTGTTTTTTGGTTTTTCTAATGTATTAGTCCAGTATGGCTACATCTTTTTTGTTGTTATTGTTAGACTAAAAGAACAAAATAGGAAAAGTAACATGACTCTATGTATGGACACAAGTAGGGATTTACAACAGTGCTTAAAGTGCTTTCTTATTTGAGGACATACTTACACAAATGCCTTTTCATGCTTATCTCCTTGTCACCATCTACTACGTTTGTTGCTCGCTCTTATGTCATTTATAATATAACGATAAGGTATTCAGTTCATACGCAGAGTTTAGTATATTGTCATAAAAAACATCTGAAAACAGGAAAATGACAATTCTGTTTGTGTATTATTACAGCAATTTGAAAATTTTATTAAATACTGAAGTGCTTCATTTCATCCTTTGCTTCCAGTGTTGCTTAAAGCACTATGTAAGTACAAATAGATCATACTAAAAGCATATCCATCCTATTCTGGGGTTTCAGCTAGGATTATTTACTGATGTCTTGCAGAACAGAGATGAATTTATGATCCCACGTGACCATTTATCTGCTGATGCTGCAAGATGTCTTGTCTTCAGGATTGGTTTCCATGTACATGGTTCACCAAAGGTCTACATCTCATGAATATTTATACATTGTTATGTCTTGTTGTTAAGTGGCAGTGCTGTAATGTGAGATGTCAAGTAGTATACTTTAACTTCCCAGTACCAGAAGTTGTGGGAGCAGCAGAAGCTGTGGCTTGACTGCCTACATACAAAGGGTCCAAACAAGCCACTTTGGCTGCAAAGAATGAGTGGATACAGTGAAGGACTGCAAATAGGTTGGAAAACTCCAGCTCCTGGAAGTGAAAAGAGAAAGAGGAAACATCAAACAAAAGAACACCTCACAAACACATACCCAGGAATGGACTGCTACACAAATAAAAATAATATTAATAGTTTGATGCAATTTTGCTAATGTGCCTGACAGTTCTCCATTGTAGGAACTTAGACACTGAGCTATTCCCATTCAGTAAATCACTGTTTGGAGGCTAAGATGGACACATTTCTGAGTTAAGTACCTCCATAGAAACACGAGGTCCTACCTACTAAAGGGGAAGTTAATTGACACCATATAATAGGATTTCCCCTCAGGTTAATCAAAATCTGGCACTTTTGCAGATTAATTTAGATAGAAATTGGATGACTGTACCATAACAGCCTCCATATCTCTGGATTACTACTGTATGCTCAATGTACTTACAAAGATCAATAATGCTGAGTTCCACGTATGTTACATTTGTTCATCACGTCACCTCACACTGGTAGCTATTATTTTACCTATGCTGATTCTTTATTTTTTTTTTTAAAAAGACACAATTTCAAAAAGTGCTACTTTCACACATTGATACTTTGGATCTGTTCTCATTGAGATGGTTACCGTTGTTTGACTGAAAATAGGAATGGACTCCTTGTTTAAAACTCATTAGCAATATCAGACAAAGACTTTCTTTTTCTATTTTAATTTACATTTCTTTCAAGCTCCTCAGCATATAACTAGACTAGCTGGGACAACTTTAGACACCACTACAGAGGAAATAAATTAAAAAAAACTATTTATTTTTACATATATAAATTTAACCCTTTGTGTCTAATTGACTTTATCTGACCAATCTTTTTCAGGTTATCTTCAGTATGTGTTTTTTTGGAGTTGGCATTTAATCAATAAATATCTGTTCTATTTGAAAGCAAATACTAAGGTATTTGAATACATATAAATGCAGGGATGGTGGTGCCAAGTTGCCACCTTTCTGCTTTGATTCACTGTCCATACAGACTTCTTCATTGTAATATGAAGCCAGTAATAGATATCGGTGACATATTCTGTTTGTCTTTCTGTCCAACACTGGCACTTCCAGGCTATGTAGTGCGGAGGGTTTTCCTTTTGTGTTTAGAAGAATATTGATAATGCTGTAAATTCAACAAAAATTGCTAAATCTCTCAAAATGATATTAACCTGCCATTTCCTGCTTGAGATTTCCTGGAAGATATTGCTGCACGTAATTCATGGACACATTCACAAATCTCTCATGTGTGAGGGGGAACAACTGCCTGAAAGCAGACAGCTGTGTGTGCACAGTGTCCGGTAATGTACTGAATGTGTAGAGCTTTGTTCAGCTCTCTTACAACCTGAGCAGATGTCCTTTGGACATGTTCAGAAATGAATTTTAATATCCCATGAGCTTCTTTAAACTCCCCTAACTACCAACTCTCACTAAAGAAGATAAAGTTTATGCCAAGTTTCACAAACCTGCCATCTGTGTCCATTTAAAGAAATCTGTTTGGAGACATTTTCATTTTTAAACACTGGGAGAAGAGCAATTTTATCACCATGCCAAAAGATTTTTTCCCCCCTCAAATTTCAAATAAGTAAATGTATCATAGATAGGCAAACAATGGAATTTCAAAGATAAGGAAACAAGGAATTATGGAAGCTATTTCCAAATAAGAACTATCAGTCATTCAAATTAAGTTACTTTTCACTTAACTTCTTTTTATTAATATAATAATATTTATCCTTCTAGTACTATAAAAATAAAACTGAAGCTTAAGAGGAGAGAATAAATATTTAGTGGAACATTGAAATATTAGTAATACCAATTCTGTGTGTTAAGTGTAGAAAGACTACATTTCCCCTTATGTCTCAACAGGACAAGCCTAATAAAACACGTTACAGTCTGAGAATTCTTTGAGTCAATTAGGTAATCCTACTAGCTGAAAGTTCTTACTATCATTATTACTCCTGGACACTGAATTTTCACAGTGCATTATTACCATCAGTTATCTTAGGTGTTTCTGAAACAGTAACGCATTGGGAAGATCCATCACTCAATGGACCTTCATGGAAAATGGGTGAGGCAACAGGACAACCTCTGAAGGTCTCGTTGGTTTACTGCTACTGATAGTGCAGTGCAGAAATTACCCTGACCTCAAAGAAGAGTACTAACAGGTCAGAAAATGCCAGTTTATTATTTGCCATGAAACACTAATCCCATTTCAATGTAGACATGTATATTTAACTGGAAATTAAAGCCATGTGAAGCACAGTAGGCTGCTTGCTGTGGGGTGGGTACATGCAGAGGCTGCAGCTCAGTTCACAGAAGCCTGATTGATGGGAACAGGATCTATCAGGAAAAACACTTCTCTGGCAGATTATCCTAATCACAAGAAAGCTTAATGAACAGATAAGACTTCATGTAGAGCTGATGACAGACAAAACATTCCCTGACTTCTGCTGAGAACTTGCATTTTTAGCTGCCCAAGGGTCTGCACTACTGCCAGCAAATGGAGGAGAACCCACAAGTTTTTGTGCACGCCTAGCACTCCTGGTTTGTTTTCATACACACTTTGCCATCAGTCACCCTCTTGTCTGAATATACTTTGATCTAGCAGGGTATCATGTATTGCACACTCAGCTTCAGACAAAATTTCAAATAAACAAACAGGCAAACCTTAAGAAACCCAAAGAAACATTCAGCAAAGCCATCAAAGTTGCTACCAGTAGGGAAAAGCAAATGCTCTGAATCCCATAAAAGCAAAGAAACCTAAACTTAAGCCACATCTACTTGTTCATGCACAAGTACATATTTTACTATTATTCCAACATCCAGACTGTTGCCTGTAAACATCACCTAAGACCCCACTCTCCTCGGAATATTGGTGTACCCTCTGATCTTCAAATTGCCTTTCTAACCTCTCTCTTGATTGAACTACTGTCACCCTACTTTGCTGTCATTATACCAGACATTCCCAGATTACTAATCTGAACACTCACAGTTTCTGCTGAGGACAACATAAGTGGGCAGAAAGATATGTAAGAAAGCTGCAGGCACTGAGCACAGTCGGAAGGGTATGGGAATCCCAGTTACCTTTCAGAAAGAAAGACTGGATTGAAAAGACAGAGATCGAAATAGAAAACAGAAAGAGAGTGCTCCCAGATGAAAACAAAACCAAGCAAAACCCAAAACAAACCTGTTATTGTATTATATTAATGACACAATTGCATTAGCAATACATCTACAAAATCAAGCAATTGTAGGTTTGTAAGTATTCATAATATGGTTAGAAAAAATCTTCTTTTTCATCCTTATATAAACTGCTGATATGAGAAGATATTTGTTCTTTTGTTAAATGTGGTGTCACATGGAGTCTACATAGTAGCATAGAATCTGATCTAAAATAGATATTAAACAGATAATCCATGTGCAAGACATGGGGAAACTAAAAATTTAATCACACAAACCTACACAGGTCAGAAATCAGACTGCAGTCACTGCAATTGAGCAATCACTCTGAAAAAACCATAAGGATGTATACTTGAAACCCATATAAAGATTATATTCTAAATTTAAAGAGCACTGTGATGCTCATAGGAAAACTCTGAAGGCTAAGAACAAGGAGTAATTTAAAATTATATTTTGGAGAACATATTTCAAATGAGCAGAAACCTCAGTCTGGAGAATGGTGAAGCGTCCACCAAGACATCTTGCAACACACCTGAAAGTGAGCATTTTGGTCACATTACAACAGCAATAACTCAGGATATTTGTCTTATTTTAGATTAGATTTCTATGTATATATATCTACAAAGATAATTTCAAGTACAAATTAATTGGCGTTAATTACTAGTAAGGCAGTATTAATTAACAAGTATGAAAGCTAAATCCTTGAAGTTACAACTCTTTGTTTGCTGACACCATACTTCTGCACCATTCTGTTCTCCACATCCTAATAAACAAACACAATTTACTGGATCTTCATCCTGATGTGATGATTTTTGCATTCACCCTGGTTTTGTAACGCTCAGCTTAGGGGTTCAGCTAGTCTGTGAACAAAAGCTAACCTGACGCAGCACAGCTGTGTGACCTCGTCCGAGTTTTGCTGAGAGGAGGGTTGAGCTGTGAAAAAGCCCTGCAAGTTGAGAAAGGGAAAAACACAGCTCAAAGTGTAGCTTTTGAGTTTGACAAGGCACAGAAACTCTCAGTTCACAGAAATTACTGATTAGTGTGTTTACTTACAAAATCCAAAAGGAAACTGAAGGTAATAAGAAAAACAGTGATTTTGATTTTTATATATATTCCATATTCCTGTATTTGAGACTGCATATATATATATATATATATTGAAACAGGATCTACCATAGATTTAAGATACTCTGCATTTTTGTCATAAAAATATAAAGCAGTTTCTATTGCAACGGTCCTGTGCTTAGCCAGGTAGAATTGAAGAGCACAGCACTCTGAGTTTATCACAGCCCTGAGATTGTGTTAGCCTCTGGAAGCTGCTGTGATACTAGAGAAGAACTAATGGGTCATTAAACTATAGCTAAATAAATAGGTAAATAGACAGGAAGGTGCCGAAGTGAATCCCTTTGTGTCTTACAGACAAGGAGAAAGCTTTGCCCTTCTGTGCTTGCTTTTTTTCAACCCAACCACAACAGCTCTGTAAGAACGAAGGCGAGGGACACGTAGGCGACATGTTCTGCCAAGCTGACAGGTCTGGTTTGTAGCTCTCGGTCAGAAAAATTCCGACTGTGCAAACTTGTGCAATATCTCCTGCTGAGTGACAGCTGGGAAATAACCTACAGATTGGAATGTCGAAGGTGGATCGGTGATTAATGTTGCCCTTAAGTGGTTTTCTTCTAAGAAACCACTTAGACTTTTCCTTAGAGACCTTCAGAGTTAGGTGTTCACATTCAGGCACCCTGCCATGAACCCAGTGGTGTGACCTGTGGTAATTACTGTTCAGATTTTTCAGGCTAGAATTGTTTAATTCTATGAGGAAACACTTCTTTTATAGTACACTATGTATCTTTATAGTAACACGATATAATTTACAGAGAAGCCAAACAAAAGCATTAGTACAAAGTCTCTACAGAAAAAAAAGACAGTATTTTAATAATACCTGAGGGAATAATGCAAATGTTTAAATATCTTAAAATATTTTCAAGTTGAAAAGAAGTATACCTGGTTAAACTGTAACTAAATCCATAGCACATGCTGTGTGTCTCAAAGCATGCCATTTTGAATTTTGTTAAGTCAGGCATGAAGCACACTGTAAAAAAATTTGACAGCATTATAAAAATATTAGTTATTCAGTGTCAGTGAGGGAACATCTGTCACTTAGAAATACAAACTATTGTGGCAAATGTGTTTCTCAAAAAAAAAAAAAAAAAGCTGACTGATGCGGATGAGGTTCTTCATTCTCAGAAAGAATTTCCCTATGTTCTTCTAACACTAAGAGTGACAGCTCTGTATATTCCACCAGAATATAGAGGAGATGCTGGACAATTATGAAGACTGTATGGATAAAATTTAAAATACTGCAGCATAATTATTTTTTTTCCCAAGAAATTTCCATCTACAAGTCTGAAAGTATTTCTAAAATAATAAAAAAAATATCTAAAGTTTGGATCAAAATTCAACAACTAAGCACTCTGACAATCTTAGTTCTCTAGATAATAAATAATTGTCCTAAATCTAAGGGATACTATCACACAGACACAACATGCTATAACCACACACATCTGGGATAGCACGAGATATGCAAAATGGGCAGCATTGTAAATTAAGGAAGACAGGAAGCATTTGGATTTTGATAACTCACATTTTTACAGGAAGGAATTATATGATGAAAGCAATATTATTAAAAAACAACAACAACAACAACAACAAAACTTTGGCCCGACCACTTCACATTTGCAGGGAGTAACTGAATTATACTACATTAAATACATGAACACATTCCTCCAGTGCCATAGTTGAAACTCAGAGATGGAGGAGAACAGCCTTAAAGCAGGCGCCTCAGTCATATATGCATACACCATAGCAGGTTCTGCATAAAGCCCGTTACTGTTAATGAGGAAGGGCAAAAAAGCACTCTCAGTTCTAGCGACTGTCTTAAGCAGCATCAAACCTACCCGCCATGCCCTGCTTCTTCACTATTGCTTGGGAACGCAGTAGGGAAGGGCGCTAGTATGTTGGGGCAATGGCTCCTCAGATTTTTGGTTTGGTTCTCGGCTGTGAGCTCTACTGATTATTCCCCGTGTAATATAACTGGCAAAAAATTATCTTTACATGAAGAAAATATTACGCTGTGTTTCCCCTCACAACAGTGGGTCTTCAGGCCATCTGAAGCGCAGAGCTGCATTTAGCAGGCGATGATAGCTGTGGCCATGAATATTCATCACAAACTTTAACAGACGTTTTACAAATTTTCCATCATCTGATTCCAAATGAAGCCTGCATACTGTATCCGTGAAACCTGGCATTACAAGCATTTCTGAAAATCTGATTAAGATTTCTGACACAAGAGTTCCCCACATAGTTATACCTCTAACTCTGTAATGCTAGTAAAGTCAAAAAAAGAGAGGCTAGATTGTTCCACGTCTTCTCATGCTGAATAGTGCTTTAAAACCACAAAAGGCTTAAAGGATACTGATATTCTCCTATCCAGAGAATTTCAAACTAATCAAAGTTGAAAAAATATGACCCAAGAATGTTCACATTAATTTCATAGCCTTCGTTTATTCATTTATTTCTTAGACTAAGCAACATTCTTCATATGTAAACAAATTGAAATGGACAGAAGTGTATATAAATGCTGTAGCACCTTCCAAAGACAACATAATGTGACAGTTTTTGATCATTATATAATTGATATGCTTTGATCAACAAAAAAATGAATTAAAATTAACATTTTTTTATTTCCAAATTAATCAATGAGAAAGTTAAAATTTATGATAAAGAGAAGCAACCATGGAATATGACAGCACATTGATAAGCGTGCTAGCAAGTTGTATAATATGCTGCCTTCATAAGGTAGAAGCTAGAATTTCTGCCTTGATAAAAGGCAGATAGATGAAATTTCCTAGAAATAAAGCTCTATTCAGTTTGAGTGGGAAAAACAATAGGTATGATAAAGGTACCAGGAGATCTCCAAGGCTTATAAAGGGATTTGCATGACAGATTTAATTTAAGACATGAAAACATTTAGATTAAAACAATATTTCTTCTTCAAAATCTAGATTCTGTACTCTAAAAAACCCTTTTTTATAATTTAATTTATTATTAAAAGCATATTCTATTTTTTCTGAAAAAAAAGAAATACTGTCTCATTCTCAGATTCCTATGAAATTTCTTTAGTCCTAAAATCATATGCTAATATAGTGGCAATAGCAGACAGATATTAGTAAAACAATGATGAGTTTCACCCTTCAGCTGTACTTAGGAGCATGATAAAAGTTTCCAATTATTCGCTTAAGAGAAAATCATCCTCACGACGTTAGGTTGTTAAGTTATATTTTCTTATCAGAGATGAAAAGAAATTCTGTACTGCCGAAACAATTTCTGAAGGAAATTTGAAGTAAGAAAATATTTATCTCTGAGATGTATCAGAACATGAAGGTATTGAAAGCTATGGTCCACCACGCCTCATTGCTGTTGATTTAGTGGGAGCTGTTACATACATTTGTTGTACTGAGTACAACATTCGAAATCAAGTAAATAGCTGTTAGGTGGAAAATAATTAATACCAAGCAACAAGACACATGCAGGAAGGAAAAATAGCTGCTTAATGTAGTAGTTAAACTCACAACTGTCCCCAGTACAATGCCTTTTTTCTTTACCTACTTTGTTATGCTGTGCGTATTTAGCCGTTTTAGACAACTATGTCCTTTTTTGCTCACAGAACCGTGTTGTTCTTATACTCATTCAGCAGTTTTCTCTCTGACAGGGTCAGGAAAAATGGTATAGCAAATGCTTCAAAAGCAAAGCTTAAAGATGTCCAGGAAAATCGTCTTGAGTTTTACACAAAAATTTGGATTCTAGTCAAAAAGACCTTCAATGCAAACTCTAAGACAGTTCCAGGTATGAAAGATCCTGGGAGATGACTTCTCCTCACACATATTGGGACAGTAAATGCCCCATTCCCAAAAGAGATAAATTACACTAAACATAAATCTCTCAGGGTTACGGTTTTCATAAATTAACTCTTGAATCAGAAGTACAACTGAAAACACATCTTATTTGGAGTTAGACACAGATACAAAGCTTCAGTCTTGCAAGGGAATATGTGTTTAATCCACACTTTCTTTGCTCTCAGAAACAAAATAGATTTTAGACCTTTGCTGGGTTTTGTTTCCAGGTTGACTTAAAGATACATTTTGCACCATTTCTTCATGATACCAGTACATGGTGGAAAACAGGGCATTTGAACTCTCAGCCAGCTTTATCAAAATGATGAAGAGAGTTGGGAAGTGTGCCCCAAATCATAGATAGCAAGTTCTTTTACAGTTATTTCTAATCTAATTGCAGCTTTTAAAATACTTTAAACTAGCAAAAATCCAAGCAATTGATTAGGTTTTATTTTCTTGGAATTTCTTTGATTTCCTTCAAATTTTTTGACTTAGTGCATTAATCCAATATTTCAAAGTATTTTAATTTAATTTACTCCTCTGTTCTCCTAACTGCTTTGATAATTGCTTTTAATGTACATTGACTTTATGAACAATGTATTGGTTTTACCTTTGCTTCAATTTGTTTAGTATCTTGGTTTTGGAACAAAAATTTGATTTTGCTCTTCCCATCATCTGAAGAACCTTTGAGCTGGGAAAACTTGTATCTCCAAAGTACGGCCTAGAGGAAAAAAAAAAGAAACATAAAGAAACACAAACAAGCAAGTCAGTGTAGTTATTACTGAGAATCGTATTAGAAACAGCCAATGCCTTTCCAAGGAAGTTTTTTGACTCCTCTGTGGTACCTAATTAAATCAATTTAGTGTTATGTGGTCTGATGTCCCTTTGATCATACGGATGTATTATACTTTGGCAGTGTCTGACTCAGATCAGTCAGACTACATTTGTGAAATTTACTCTGAAATCTCTTTATATTTAATCCTAATTAAACAAAAAAAAAGAGAGGGTTAGTAAATTCATTGTCGTGCCAGAAACCAAAGATTTTTTTCCTCTGACGATCTGTGGATTCCCTACTCCATCTGAACTGATAACCTGTGATAGAAATCCTCTCTTTCTTTTCCCAAGATTAAAAAAATCTAGTTTCATTAATATAAAGGGCATATCAAATTAAGAGCAAATATCTATTTTGAAATGATAAAATAACAAAAGGAAACAATAACTTATGTTGAGTTTACTTAAGAGAGCTCTAATCACGAATTTGAGCAGATCCTTAATTCTAAGCATATCAGTGGCCATTCAAGTAATTATATTATGAATTACATCGTGTCTTGCAGGAAAAAAAAGACAGATTGCTCTACAGAATAAACACGTAATTAATAAAATTTACAGCTGGCTAGAAAAACATCTTTTTTATATCTAATATGGATTTATGTAGAAAATAATATGTTCCAAACAACTTTGCGGAAAAGAAACATTTTTTATTGTAAGTCTTTTCAGCCTCATTTAAAGATATTCCTTCCCAACCCCCCAGGTACTTTGAAGCACTAACATTTTTCATTGTGATTTCAGTAGTATTTCACATAACTATAATGTCGTCCTCACTGACATTGTGCTGTTACTTTGAGGAGACATTAATCTCACACGCATTGGACAAGGCAAGAAGTGTTGTTCCATTTTCTTTTGTCTAAGAGTTTCTATGTTACTTCCTCTCAGTGGTGTAGGATGACACTTCCATCTGTGCCCTTTGTCTATATCTATGAATGATTTAGCATTTACTTTAAATTAAACAGAATATGAGGGAGGACAAATTTTTAACTGTCCTAAATCTATGCAGGTCCCTTTGCTTCAGAGTGTGTTGATCTCTTTATGTCAATGAGCTGGCAAAAATCTCTAAACTGCATCAAGCTACGTAAAGTTAGCTGTGTTTGTCTCAACAACCTGAAGAGGAAAAAAAACAAAAGGACAGTATCTTCACTGCGCACAGTACACAAAGCAAGTGCTAGAATTATTTTGCCCAAAATTCTCTATATATTTGCCCCTTCCAGATGAAAAAACCCTAATCTCAGCATTACTTTCATTTTCTGTGTATATTTGACAGGTGAGCTCCTATCTACCATAAACAGAGTTAAGGACGTTCTGTTTCAGATAAACTAGAGCGATCTGTCAATTTACGTGAAACTATATCATATTTGTTTCAAATGCTGTCCTCCTGAGCCCACCAATCTGTACTACAGAAAACAGAATAGCTTTCTTCATCTCTAAGTGTGTGCAATTCCTTTCACCTTGTTTGATCAATGATGTTTTCTTATGTGCTCTAGATAGTGAGTTAAAAAAAAACAAAACAAAACAACCCAGTATGCCATTCAGGTGTCCATGCTTCCTACCTACATTGCAAATTCCTCTTTTTACACACCTATATAACTCAACAAATCTTGTCAGAAGATCAAGACCATTGCCTTTCTGCAGGAACGGACAATCTTTTCAAGCATTCTAATTTTCTAGATGAGAAATGTAAAGGGCATTGATGGTCTCTTTATCTCAGCAGAACAACAACTAAATGAACAACAAAAAAAATGAAATTTTGTCTTCTCTGATGATGTATGGGAAGGCCAGTCATAACAAGACTGCACTTCTTCCATCAGGACATCAAAACAAGTTCCTAGAACTTGCAGTTCAACAGCATACTTCACTGAGACTATTAAACACTTATCTAAATTGTAAGGAATAAAAATGTTGTTGATAATGCATGAAATGTTTCCCAAACGAAAAAAAAAAGTTTGTTTCTTTTGAGTAATCTTCAACAAGCTGCACACATCTTCTCCCAAAGATGTCCACATGAAAGAGAGCTCTTTTTGAAAAAAAAAAAAAAAAAAAGAGTGGGGAAAAGTTGTGGGGTTTAAGTTATTAAGTCAGGAATACAATGTATTTCAAATATTCAAGCTAATCATCCTGGCAACTTCTTTTGTTCTAGAGAATTTCCACATAACAGTTCCTTCATCCTGGTTTGAACTGGGATGAATACTGCTTCATTTTGATACACTGTGGATGTGTCTACACCTCAATGTACCACACTACACTAGAAGTGCAACAACTAGCTTAAACTAGATGTTCAAAATCTAGATAGCTAAAATTGGGTGATTTAGCATACACCCAGTAAGACCCATTTAATTCCTTCTC
>NW_010129584.1:0-3562 GCF_000699245.1 Pterocles gutturalis | reverse complement strand
GCTGAAGAAGCTGAAGTGCTGTCCTGTGTCACTGCTCGCTGTGGTGTGGTGACTCTTCTGAATTTCAATTTTAAAGGCTAATTCTCCTGCATTAGGGATAGGCACCCTTGAGGATACTGGTCTATTCCACTACCAAAGCCAGGTGAATGATTCTTCTGTGTTTTTGAACATCACAGTTCCTCAGAACCATTTGTTGAATGCTTGCCTCAGAGACTGATATAATTTTGCAGAAAAAAATGTACATACGTATGCATAGATGGATTTCTAAGCAACAAGTACATTTGTAAAACATGTTGACTTTTCAACAAATTGCCAAAAACCTAACTGTGTGTCATAGAAATTATTCCTAAATCAGTTTTTATGAATTATTTGTAGCAGAAGTACTTATCGGTTTGAAGGTGCAGTGTTACCGAGCTCAACACTATAATACATTCTGATAGGGCTTTTTTTAGTGAATAAAAACAGCCTGTTCTTTTCTAGTGCTTTCTTTGTATAATCCTTAGTAACTGCGTGCCACCTACATCAGTGAGAACATTTTACAGGACTATATATACCATTTGCAGGAAGTGGCACATTTTCATTCACCCTAAAATAGATCTGTCAGGTGGATCAGGTGGCAATTCCTTTTAAAGCACAAATTGCAACCAAATTCTAAAAGATTCTGTGGTGGATGCTGGCATCAGCTACTTGTGAGGACCCTGAGACACTTCTCAAGTCAAGGCACACAACCTTATCATGCCTTGATGGAGGACCAAGATGAGAACTCAGTATGCACTAGTTATTGACCTTGAAAGAGAACTGCTGATGCACGAATAGAGACCGAACTTGTGAACACCAGCAAGCAGTCCAGATTAGAATCTGGGAGCAAGGTAACAGCATATACTGAAAATACCTCCAGCTTCACAATTTACATACATCCAGTGTGGTCATGGAAAATCTGACATAGTTAATCCATGTTTTGAGAAATAATTTTTAAGAGGACAGCCTCATTGAAAAAATACTGTATGTATATGCATAACATTGAAAACACCAATAAGATATAAATCCTTTCCCCAAGTATTATTCATAGATTGCTTAGGTGACATTTTACATTTGCCACCATTTAATAAAATTAGCTTAAAAGAATACCAGAATGCAATGCAAACAAATAAACACTGCAGACAAGCTGACAACTTAGATTTAAGACTTCTCTTGAGATGCTATTAAATTAATGTAATAAGAAATCACCAAAAAGCAAAATCCTGTCTTCACTGAAATTAACAGAACTTTTTTTTTCCTTTGGCATATCTGGGATCAAGATCCTCCACCAATACTTTTTAATGAGAAATATTTTATTTATAAGTAATCATCTAGGACTCATTTGTTCTTGACTTTGTAACCAAATTACTGCCTATTATCTTCTGCTAGTGTTAATTTGCCATAATTACCCAAGGATGCTCTCTGCCTGCATATTTTTATTTCATAGATGGGACATAAATGCAATACATAAATCGCACATGGAAGAAAAGCTATTGACTTCAGTACCTGTAATACTTTGCTGATATTCCCCACAGTCACACAAATGAAGCAAATTATATTACTTCTATTCTCAGCAGCAATGATAAATCTGGAACACATATTCTGCAAGGGACCTTAGAAAATATTTTCACATTCATATCATATGTCAGTTTGCTATTCATTCCCATCATTTCAGAATCCTGGACTAAATCACATACAATTTTGATGAGATATCATTTTTTTTTCTGATATAACAATGAAAACAAAATCACTTCCCATCTAGATAATGGTATTAGAAAAATGGGAATGCATCAAAATTATCTTAGTTTAGGGTATGACCGGAAGCTTTGGTTAGGGTTTTTGTCTTGTTTTGGGTCAAGGAGCTTGATTTACCCTAAACAGAGACTGGATTACCAAACACAGAATAAATAGGTCTCTCTGTATTTTTACTTACCATACTCTAAGGAATATGCATAGAAATATCAGTGATAGCTCTGTGATAGCTATGATTTAGAAAGGATATCCAGGGCATTTTGCATTGGCACTAGGAAAGAAAAGCTGTATTTTTTCAACATGAGAGTCTCCAGACAGAACAGAATTAATTTGTGTCCTATGACTTCAGTGGTGAACTACTTCCAAGTTATTAGTAAACAGTCTTCCCTCTTCTATATTGCATTATGCACTGTGGACCAATTCTGTTCTTATAAAAAGACTATTTACACTTAAAGAACTCATGAAATAGTGTTTGCACCACATACTGCAACAGCATCATTTCACCTGCCACTGCACATCACCAAATATACATTTTCTCTATACTTTCCATTGACATGAGTTGTCTAGGCTTTACTATGTAATCACAAAAGAAGTTTGGCCTTCAGTAGGACCTGAAAGAGTCTGTCAGTGTTTTATGACAGCTACATCTCAGACCACCTGTAAATGGTGGAGTCAATAAAGAAATCATCTTTATTAAAGAAAGAATGTCAGAAGTCACTTTTCAAATATTAGTTTCAGCAAAGCACTTTGTTGTCTTTTCCATCACATCTTCAAAAAGCTCTAGCTGTACTTTTCCAACACTGCCTCCTTTTTTTCTTGATGCTTTGACTGATCGAATCATTCTTCTGTTCAGCTTTTTAAGGCAATTTTTTGGTACTATATATATTACAGAATTATGCTAAATTTCAGTGGACACTTTTCAAGCTAATGTTGCTTGTTGTCTGACTTAAATAAGTGATACTCCTACAACTCAAACTAAATCAAGTGCAGATGCCCCGTAGTTCCTTATTTTCAAGCATAAAAGCAATTGGGTCTTCAGGCACGTGGGATACACCTTAATTTGTCTGTTTGTCTCATACCTAATTGAGAAAGATTGCATTCTTGCAAATGACACTTTGTCCATACTGATAGCAGCTGCAGGGAAACGAGCAGGATTATGATCTTGTTCACGCTCAGTTCTACTGTGCTACCAATCTCTAGAGAGTATCTTACTACAAAAAGAATTACGGTCCCAGGCAGTTTCCTTTGTCAACTGCTGTGGTTGTGTAAGTGGAAAGACAGGGGAGGACAGAGAGGATAAAGAACAAAAATGAGACAAAGGAAGAAAGCAAGAAAGTCCACCCTAATAAAATAACTGTCCTTGTCAACTACTGAAGTTTCACTGAATGTTAAAAGACTACACTCTATTCACTTAGTATTGATGGGTGACCCATCAACATTTGTTTTTAACTACAGTATGTAAGACTGTACGAACCATACTTGATGGCTTATAGTAGAGTAGATATTTGTTCAGAATTTCAATTTCAAACAATGAAATAAATATTTGTTCACAAGAGTTACATTATGAAACCTCTGCTCTGAAGGGAGCCTGGTTCCCTTCTGCCTTCTCTTCTACTGTACTTCAGATATCAAGGGTTTTTTTACATGCTGTTTTATTTCAATATGCTGCATGTGTACTAGCTACATGAAGAGAGAGAACTTAAGGTATGTATCCCTAGAAAACATGGTGTTTTCTAAAGAAATTAAGAGAAATTCTGTTCTGTGTGTGATGGGTTTGCCTTTGGCTGGGGGC
>NW_010129583.1:0-2400 GCF_000699245.1 Pterocles gutturalis | reverse complement strand
ACTTCACCAGACTGACATGACTTCTCAAAAATCATGAATAGTGGCTTAGCAACTTTGTCTGGCAGTTCCCTCAGGACCCACAGATGCATCTCATCAGGTTGCATGGACTTCTGCACCTTCTGGTTCCTTAGATGGTCTCAGACCTGATCTTCTCCTACAGTGGGCAGTTCTTCTTTCTCCAGTTCTCTGCTGCGACTTGGGCAGTGTGGCTTGAGCACTTGCCCATTAAGACTGAGAAACAAAACATTCTTGAGCACCTCAGCCTTCTCCATATCTTGGGTAACCAGGTATCCCATTTCCTTCTGGAGAGAGTTCACATTTTCCCTGGTCTTCCTTTTATCACTGATGTGATAGTAGAGGCTTTTCTTGTTGTCCTTGTCATCCCTTGCCAGATTTAATTCTATCAGAGCTTTAGCTTTCCTGACCTGATCCCTGGCTTCTTGGACAATTTCTCTACATTCCTCCCAGGCTGCCTGTCCTTGCTTCTACCCTCTGTAGGCTTCCTTTTTGTGTTTGACTTTGTCCAGGGGTTCCTTGTTCATCCATGGAGGCCTCCTGGCATTTTTGACTGACTTTCTCTTTGCTGGGATGCATCCCTCGTGAGCTTGGAGGAGGTGATCTTTGAATATTAACCAGCTTTCTTGGGCCTCTCCTTCTGTCCAGGGCTTTATCTCATGGTACTCTACCAAGCAGAACCCTGAAGAGGCCAAAGTCTGCTCTCCTGAAGTCCAGGGTAGCAAGTTTGCTGTGTGCCCTCCTTGCTGCCCTAAGGATCTTGAACTCCACCATTTCATGCTCACTGCAGCCACAGCAAAGGCTGCCCTTGAGCTTCACATTCCCCACCAGCCTTTCCTTGTTGGCAAGCATAGCACCAAGGTCCAGCATAGCACCTCTCCTCATTGTCTGTCACTTGGAGAAGGAAGTTACCATAAACGCATTCCAGGGACCTCCTGGCTTGCCAGTGCCCTGTTGCATTGTCCCTCCAACAGATATCAGGGTGGTTGAAATTCCCCCGTGAGGACCAGGGCTTGTGAACATGAGGCAGCTCCTATCTGTCTACAGAGGACCTCAACTGATCAGGCTTCCTGGTCAGGTGGCCTGTAACAGACCCCCACTATAATGTCCCCTGTCCCTGCCCTCCCTTTAATCCTGACCCATAAGCTCTTGGTTGGCTCCTCACCCATCCCCAGGCACACCTCCATGCACTCCAGCTGGTCACTGACATAGAGGGCGACACCCCCTCCTCATCTCCCCCACCTGTCCTTCCTAAAGAGCCTGTGTCCTTCCCTTCCAACACTCCCATTGTAGGAGCCATCCCACCATATCTCTGTGATGCCAGTAAGATCATAGGCCTGCAGGCATGGGTACACCTCTAGCTTCTCTTGTTTATCCCCCATGTTATGTGTGTTTCCATAGAGGCATTTAAGTTTGGCCCCTGATGAAGCTGACTGGAGTGGCTGGAATAACCTTTGTGCTGCTGTTCAGGTGCTCTCCTGCTGACCTGTGACCCTTCTCCAGGCTCTGGACACCTATTGTTTGCACTGGCATCAAACTAGTAGGAGTGGGAGGGATTGAGGTTCCCCTCCCCCAGCAACTTTAGCTTAAAGCCCTCTTCACCAGCTTGGAAATCCTATGACCAAAGATGCTCTTCCCCTTCTCCAGCAGATGGAACCTGTCAGCCCCCAGTAGACCAGGTTTCTCAAAGCAAGTCCCATGGTCTAAGCATCTGAACCCCTGGCTGTGGAACCACTCCTGTAACTGTTTGTTGAATTGCCAGATTCGACTGGCCCTTTCAAAGCCCTTCTCTTTGACTGGGAGGATTGATGAGAAGACTACCTGCATTCCAGAGTCCCTTACTGCCTCTCCAGGGCTCTGTAATCCTTCTTGATACTCCTCAGACTACTCCTGGCTCTGTCACTGGTGCCCACATGAAACAACAGCAGCGGATAATAGTCAGTGGACTTGGTAGTCTCTCTGTGACATTTTTGACATGATCCCCTGGTGAGCAGCACACTTCTCTAGAGAGTGGGTCAGGTGACTCTCAGAAGAGAGTCGCTTACTATCATCACCTGTCATCTCTTCTTAGTTGCACTTGCTGTTATACAGGGCTGCATTACTCAGCTCCAGCATCTCCTGATGTGACGGGTCTTTCCTCTTCAATCTGCAGAGCAGTGAAGCTGTTCTGCAAGGGCACCTCAGGCTCCGGGGGAAGCCTCTTCCCCCTGCTGGTCCTTGCTGTTATGAGCTTCCATTCTTCTGCATTATTTGCCCTTCCCTTCTGTGTGTGCCACTGGGGCAGTTTTTGGCTGTTTAGCTGTGGGCTGTGGCTCCACTGCAGACTGTGCATGGAAACAGCTGCTACGTCCTTCTCAGCCTCCCTGATGCTCCGCAGCCTTCCCA
>NW_010129582.1:0-1288 GCF_000699245.1 Pterocles gutturalis | reverse complement strand
ACTGCTTGATTGCAATCTTGGGATATAACCGATTCATTTTATTGATTCAGCAACACAGAGAGGTAATAAATTCAGTAATCAAGAACCTAAATAATTAACAAATGCATCCTATTATTAATTTATGATGAAATGATTGTGCACACAGCAAAGCTACTAATTAGGGCTCTCAGTTTTATGAATCCCACAGGACTGCCATTGAATGACAGCTCTGTCACTCTTCCCTCCCCACCGCCTGGGGGGAAAGGTCCGGTCAGGGTCCCCATGGCCATGGGGGGTCTGTGTCTGCCAGACCTGCCTCTGCAGGTCAGCAGCACTACAATCCGCACTCATCCACACCCCGAATGTCAGAAAATCCCCCCTGTGCTGACCTTTACCTGGTTTTATACCTTATTCTTAATTTTTTCCATTTTTGCTACCCTTCCACCTCTTTTCTCCACCCAAACAGCTTGCTCCTAATTACTTATTTTTCCACAGGTCCCAGTTTTGTTTCATCCATACCCAAACTGGATGGTTTTGCTATTACTCCCTGGGTAACCTCAGCTTTCTGCGGGATTCCTGGTGTGGTTCCCTGGGAATGGGCGGCTTTGCGGACATCCACCCATCCCTTTTCTCCTGGGGTGTGTAGGTACCCCCCAGGGTGGCACAGCCCCCACGTGGGACAGGACAGCAGCGAAATCATCCCTCTTCCCTTCTCCCCACAGATGTAAAGAGGAAAAATCCCACATGGAACTTTGTGACACTGCTGGACGCCAAGGACAGGCTCTGTGATCTAGAGGTGACCCCCACAGCCCCCCTCCCTCCCTCCCTGGTGTCACCCTGGGGTACAGCAGCCCCGCTCAGGGACTCGCGTCACAGCTCCTCTCTGATTTTTCTCCAGGTGCGGAAGATGGAAGATGGACACAAACCAGCAGCACTGCCCTCCCAGGTACCAGCTGTGTCTGCGCCCGTGCTCGCCATCCAAAGGGCTCCCAGATCCCAGCTTGGCTGGTCCCACTGGTGTTACTGGGAGTCCCAGCAGCACCAGCTTCTGGATCTGGGCTCATTTCCTGGTGGGGGGGTCTCTGGTGCCCAGCAAGAGACGAGCACTGCCCACAGCGCCTGCTGGGAACCCCTCCAGGCGAGTTCTCCTTCCCGGTGAGGGCAGGGCTGCGCACCCTGCCTGGCCACCATCCTGCCTGGGCACCATCCTGCCCACCCTGTTTCTCTCCCCTTTCAGGGCACCCTGGACCCTGCTGTGGATGTCCTGCTGATGGAGAAGAGCTCCCGTCCCCACGCCGGCTCGTCCCCA
>NW_010129581.1:0-487 GCF_000699245.1 Pterocles gutturalis | reverse complement strand
TCTCATCCTGGGGAACCTCTAGCTGTTCCTCCAGGAGTCTAAATCTTTTCAGCAAAAATGGTTGGAAAAACAAATAGGGTGACAGAGCACTGGAACAGGATGCCCAGAGAGGGTGTGGAGTCTCCTTCTCTGGAGACATTCAAAGCCCGCCTGGAGCTGATCTAGGTGTTCCTGCTCCGGCAGGGGGATTGGACTAGATGATCTTTTGAGGTCCCTTCCAATCTCTAACATTCTGTGATTCTGTGAAATAGGTAAAGCATCTGTCTTGGAAATGGCAGAGCTGGCAGTGCTGCTTATACCTAGCTTTCTCTAATGGTTGAATTCTTGCTTTTTCACCTCAGTGATTTATTTGTATTTGTTCACTTGCCCCCAGAGAAAAAAAGTTGGCTGGTTATCGAGTTCTTGAGATCTTGTGGAAATGCAGTTGCAATAGGATCTCTATGAGACACCGATACTCGGAATGAGAAGCTGCTCCCTGGATTTCACC
>NW_010129580.1:0-4071 GCF_000699245.1 Pterocles gutturalis | reverse complement strand
CCGCCATCCCCCTGGCGCTGCTGCTGCTCAGCTACGGCCGCTGGCAGGTAATGCTCCCCTCCTTGTCCGTGTGCCTGCCAGCCCCGGGGTATAAGGATGGGACAGACTTGATTTCCTTTGGGAGGGAAGGGGGCTGGGTTTGGGAAAATATGAAATTCCCTTTTTCCTTGGCGCCCCCCCGCCCTCCCCTCTTTTTTAAAATTTTTTTTTTTCTATGATCCAAGCGAGTGCTCAGGTAACAAGAACTGTTCTAATGATTCTGTCTTTTGAATGGAAGTTCTACCGACTTTGTGAATGGGTAGCTCAGTGAGCATTAAAAGTCTGCATTAACCATCTGCGGTTTGTTGGGAGGTTTTTCCCAACTTGTTTCTTGTAGGGTCAGTGCTTTGCACAAAGTTTGGATAGGCATCTGGTATTTTTACAGGCGTTTGTTTTTGCTGATTTGAGAATTTGGTGGGGAGGCAGGAACTAAAGAGCTTTTTGCTGTTCCTTCTTTGCTTTGAGTCACTTTGTAGGTTGAGTCATTTTGTAGCTTTAGCCTTTTCTTTAACGCTGCCTTTTAGTTTCATTATCCATAAACTGGAAATTATTATTTCTGTTTTGAGGAGTACATATACTTTCAGGTGGTTTTACAGCTATTAATGTGCTAATAATTAGCAGGAACTGATAATCTCTAATCTTTTCAACACCTTCTCTTAAGATCTCCCTATCGCACTTTGGGTCAATGGATTAAGTTAAAATAACATTGTTGATCATCTGGTTTATGCAAGCTGTGGCATGTGCTTTGGCACTCGCTGTTAGCGGTAGGGGTGGCAGCAAGAACTCCAAAGAAAGCACAGCACGTATTCAGCTCTCTAAATCACTGCACCAGCTCCAGTAGTAAATGAGGGAGAAGGCTTTCCTGGGCAGTGAATGTTCAGTGTAGTTTTGAGGGCTCTGTGAGTGATGTTCAAGAAGTTATGCAATAACTGAAGTCGTTAATGTTTACAACTTCGTATTATACCTGCCTATTTAAAGTCAGACGTATGTCATCTTGGTAGAGAGAACTCTTTCTTTTTTTCTTTTTTTTTTTTTTCTTCTTAAGGTTTATGCAGGGGCTGAACTCTTGTCTTCTCAGTTACTGTTAACAATCAGCAGTTGTCTACTGTCACACTGTGACAGTAGACAAATCCACTTTGTGGCTTTATCTCAGCATATAGTATGGGTGCCTGAAAGGAAAAAAATAGTTGAAGGTTAGAGGTTGTATTTGGCCTCTCTTTAACCAAAGTTTATGTATCTACTTCTGCAAGGTGATACAGCGTGCCCAAAAGGAAAGCTATTAGAGTTTCATATTCTTTGCTAGGAGAATGTGAAGTATTGCTCTGCTAAAGTTGTGCAGGCATCAGATAATGTCATGTTTTGTGGGTGTTTGAAATAAATATTTGGAGTTCTGTCACCAAGATGTTTAATCTTTAAAGTTGTTGGTTTTTTTTTTTTAATTGATTGACTAAGATCTGAATATTTGATTATTACTTGTTAGATTGTAGGGCTGATGTCAGTTGGATTTCTGATTCTTTGCATGTGGGAAACCTCATTTAGTAGTATCAGTCGATTAGCTTTGCACAGACTGATGTCATCAGCACATAGAGAACCCAGCTTGATTGCTTTCATAGAACCAGCAAACTGACAATGTGTGAAATTGTATTTTTGCCAGTGAACCAAGTTCGGTCTTCAGTTTGTTAACCCTGCAACCACAGTCTGTGAAGCTAATTGACTAAATATATTTATAATAAATGCATATTAAGAAATCATAAACATTCAGCCTTGTTCCTCATTTAAAACCATGCTTAAGAAATGGAGAAGCAAAGTGTTTGGGTCTTAATTTTAATTCCTTTTTCCGGTGAAATGAGTGTGAATAACAGAACTCTGGGAAATCAACGTCCACCATTGCAAAATGTTAATTTAAAAATAAAATACCCTTCTGATTTTTAAATTATTTCCAAATATTAATCAAAGGTTAACCTTTGGCATGACGAATATCTTTTAATTCACCTCTAAAGAGAGTTAAGCTTTCATTTAATACTGCTTCTGTTCTCCATATTTTACCAGTGTTGAAAGGGAGTGGAATCTATATGACAACTTTGTCATGCTATTCTGGAAATAGAGGGTGTTAAAAAAAGACTGACCTCAGAACTTCTTGGAAAGCTATTAATGATAAGGGAGCTTGTAATAACTCAGATTTTTATGAAATTATGCATATTTATCAGGAGATACAGATGGTTAGATTTAAACCTTTTGGCAAATGTTTGAGGTATGGTCTTTCTATATATCCACTATAAGCAAGCATTGCACAGGCCCTCATCATACTGAGTCTGTATCTTAGGACTGTTCATAAAAATCATAACGGAGCAAGACTGAGTATGAATTTAAGCAGATACAGCTGTAACTCTCTGCAGGGACTTTTATTCTGGAATGCAGGTAGCTTTAATTGAGTTTGTCACTTTGAAGTTTATATTAAACCAAAGAAAGCCACTCTTGCTCTGAAAGAGGTTACTCCACTGAGAAGGGAATTACTTTCTTGTATAGTTTATTTGGAGTTTGCTTACATTGGGCTATGACTTCCTAATGTTGTGTAATAGTTCTTTTCTATCAAAGGCAATTTTTGAGTCTTTCCCTCGAAAGAACTGAGCAAATCTGCAGTTACCTTTCTAGGTATGGCCCAAATTGTCCATTTAAAACCAAAAATTTTGAATGCCAGTAGATTTTCTTTTAAACTGTTGAATTAAGTTTGTGCTTTCCTAGCTTTCAATCAGTAATCCTATTACAGTTATTTTCCTTTCTTGTAGTATTCAAATGGATTTTTGACTATACCTAGTAAAATGAAAATATTTGCTTATAAACGAAATTGTTCAGGTAAATTATTTTCAGATATAATGTATTTTAAGGATGGTTGTGGCAAATTTTCACAATCTGAGACTTTGGACATAGGGAATATTCAATGAAACCTACTTTCAAATGGAAACAAATTTATGTTAACAATTTTCAAAATAGCTAACTGTTCTGTCCATTGTGGAATATAATTTTTCAATTTCTCCTTGTATTATGAGAGCTTGCTTGAAGCTTTCAATTCTACTTGCATAGTCTTTATTTTTTTACTATTGTTAAATCTCAGCAGGGTCTTTTTTCAAAGACGCTTAGGTAACCTTGAAATATAAAGCTCATGCTAAAGACTCATGAGAATTTAGAAGTGTTATAGGTGTTGATATTTTTCTTTCTCTTTGAAGATCTGAAGGAGGACAAACACTTAAAAATAGTGAGGTTATAGATCTTGATATGATGTAGGAAAAAGTATACCTTTATCACATCAGGGAAAACCTGCTTTCTTTGAAATACGGACAGTTTGGGCTGTGCTGGCTTACACTGTGTCCTGAACCGGGAGGAAGAGAGAGCGTGAGCTGCTAATTACCTACAAAATCTTCAAAAGCCTGAGGCTGATACTACTGGAAAAAGTCTTTATATTGGATTTGATTACTTTGCTGATTTCAAATAGATATCAACACATTTTATTAGAAATGGTGCTTGAGTTAGGATGGTACCTGAATGTATCATAAGCCTGCTGTTATATTTTGAGAAGGGGGAACAAAAAAAATCAGTCCGGGAGACAGAAAATATGCTTGTCTCCCCGAGTTCCTCTAGGATGCAGCCTGGCTGTCACAGGAGTTGTCTGGATTAGGAAGTGATGGGTTTGCCCTCCTTCCTGAGCTCTGCATTAACGAGCTGAGTCAGGAACTGCTGACTCTCACTTTAAACTTCGTTAAGTTGATATTCAGCAGAAGCCCAGAGCCTTGATTGTTGAGCAACTCTCAATCTGTAACTACCTCAACCAATGTTGTTGAATGGACTTATCTTCTGAGGTGGTTTAGATCACTGAATATGACAGCATTGTCCTCCCTATGTACTTGTCTGACAATGTTTTATATTCAAACCGTATATCAGTGACTGCCTTTCCACCCCACTGATGATCACAGTGACCTTAATAAGCACTACAGCTAAACCCACAGGAGAGCTGTCCTGGGTTAAGCTGAGACAGAG
>NW_010129579.1:7178-25813 GCF_000699245.1 Pterocles gutturalis | reverse complement strand
CCCAGCCAAGGGCAAACCCATCACATGTGCTCATGCAAAATTTTCTCAAATTTGTATTCCCTTCATGCTCTTTCATTATTTTAAGGTTGCAAACTTGAAATATGGAAGTTTAGACTAATGTCACATTTTATTTGGCAAAATATTAAACCTAAATCTGTTTTTTTTTTTTTTAAGATGTGTTATCAGGTATTGTCCAAGTCACCAAAAAATTTTACCATGCATTTTTTGTTAGAAAACCCTATTTTTGGTTGAATACTATAAAAAAGCAAGATTTAATCATCAGTTACAACCTCAGTGTTGCTATGTGAAGTTTTGATTGATTGAAGTTTTCCCTTACTGTGACAAATGAATTAAATAAGATTTGTGCCCTTAAAACACAAGATGTACAATCACTCCAAGGGACAGACCTTTTGAAAAAAGATGCATGGTCATCTTAGCTGGTTATACAATAGTATTCTCATCAGTCAAGACTTATCTGAATGCATAAAAAGGTAAAAATATTAACAGTTAATAATTTGTGATTTAATAATTTATTGTACAGTGATTGCTGCTGCTGTCCAGCTGGAGTTCCACTGGCTTCTGTAGCATTCATGTGAAGAAGAATGGACTCCAAGGCTAGTCCCACTATTATATTATGATGTCTAACCTATACTTCTTTAAAATTCACTATTGTATTTGTCTCTAAAAGGTTATAGCCATCAAAAGGAAAAGACCAAAGACATCCTGTGAACAAGCAGAAAACAAAACAGTCATGGAGCACCGCAACATTTTAAGCTGCTAGTTTTACATGTAAATATGAGAATAAATGGAAGTGAAATTGGTAAATAACTGGGAAATAAAGGAATAAGAGTGGGAGTAGAAAAGAAGAAAAAAAAAAGGTGAAGAAAGGCAGTTCTCATACAAGAAATGAGCCTCATAGCTCTGTCACAGACTTTACTGAATTATATTTTGAGAGTAAAAAAGTTAAGCTTAAGATTTGGTACTTTTCCTTAATAAGGAAAAAAACCCAAAACTAATCACACAGCAAAGAAGAAGACAATCAGGTAAAGGGGAGCCCCCGAGTCATCAGAGAATGTGAAGTGTAAAGCAAAAATCATGCAATCATAGAATCATAGAATGGTTTGGGTTGGAAGGGACCTTAAAGATCTTTGAGTTCCAAAGCCCCTGCCGTGGGCAGGGACATCTTCCACTAGACCACGTTGCTCAAATCCTCATCCAGCCTGGTCTTGAACACCTCCAGGGATGGGCCATCCACACCTACCCTGGGCTACCTGTTCCAGTGCCTCACCACCCTAACAGTAAAATATTTCTTCCTAATATCCTATCTAAATCTACCCTTTTTCACCTTAAAACCATTGCTACTCATCCTGTCACCACACTGCCTCATAAAGCGCGTCTGCCTATCTCTCCTGTAGGCCACCCTTTAAGTACTGGAAGGCTACTTAAGGTCTCCGTAGAGCCTTCTTTTTCCAGTCTGAACAACCCAAAGTCTCCCAGCCTGTCCAGGTAGGGGAGGTGCTCCAGCCCTCTGATCATCTTCATGGCCCTCCTCTGGACTCTCTCTAACAGGTCCATGTCCTTCCTGTGCAGAAGGACCCCAGAGCTGGATGCAGTACTCCAGGTGGGATCTCATGAGAGCAGAGGGGGAGAATCACCTAGCTCAACCTGCTGGTCACGCTTCTTTTGATGCAGCCCACAATACAGTTGGCTTACTGGGCTGCCAGCACCCCCAAGTCCTTCCCTTCAGGTCTGCTCTCAGTCCATTCTCCACTCAACTTGTATTTGTGCTTGGGGTTTCCCGGACCCAGGTGCAGGACCCTGCACTTGGCCTTGTTGCAATGGTGGAAAGACCAGTGAAAACAGAGAGCTGTATCACTTTTGAGTAACTGAGTAGAGAATTATTTTTCATCCTGGGGGAATACTGTCCATCCTTTGCTCTTCCTGGTTTCTTGACAAGTGGGAAATGAAAAGCAGAAAGACACAGGGAGCTGGGATACCAAGTGTTTTATGTCCTGTTCTGGCTTATATTATGGAAAAAAAATGGCTTTTGCCTTCTGTCAAAATATGTGTACTGCTGTACCAGCTGTTGCAAGACATGTATTTTAATGATGTCTCTACTCCCACATAAATATGATGTCATATCTTTAACATCTATAACTGGAACAACAAGGAAAAATGCAGGATCAATTCCATGATTTCAAACTGATCCTACCCATTCAATCTACAAGCCAAATTAAACAAAATTGACACTGTCTTATTGCAGAAAAAAATAGTAGGTTTGTTTACAGGGTTTAACAGTGTCCTTTTTTTGTATTATAATACTTCTACATGAGAACCTTTTTCAAGATGAACTTTCCATGGCAATAACTAAAATAAAAATTGGATGCCACAGAGTAATTTTCTTTGCATCTGTCCTACTGATTTTATTTATGAAAGGTGTCTTTTTTATTAATGTTGTTAACTCCAAATATTTGCTGAAATGTATTATCAGTGATTGTGATGAATTTTTATTGCATTTTAATGCAGTTCTTAATCCTTTCTCATTTTAATCTCTGAAGTATACCTCACCTATGAGACAGTTGGTGGTTGGTGTTTTATTTTTATCAGTACACATGCTCAAAGCATTGCTGTCATTATGGACATTAAAGGAAATCCATTGTTAAATGAGAATTCTGCTTATCCCATGAATCCATGGATTTTTGGATATGGTGACGTGAACTGTGTAAAACAGTATACAAGTCCTTCCTTATTGAGCTATTGATACAGTTTTTTTATGGAAAAAATATGGAAATATGTCAGCCTTTTATCATATTGTAGGAAAGAACTCCTAGTATGTCAGTAAATTGAGGAGACAGCAGAAAAATCTCATACTCCAGGAGGCAGAACAGTACTGAGTCTCAAACTACAACACCATGAGACATGTATTATCCTACTGCTGAGCAGTGAAATATTTTCCTTTTGAATTTGAGTGATATAATACAATTGAATAATTCTAATTAGCCAAAACCTGTTGATATCTTATATTTAAAAAGGCCAAGCAGACCCTGAAGTTTTTGCTTGAAAGGCTAGTTGCAAATTGCTAAATTGGATGAAGAATGATAGTACATCTTAATTTTCCAACCAGTTTTCCAGCCTTGCTAGATGTTGTTAATGACCTACCAAAAGTACACAGAGTAGATGAGAACAAACAGAAGGGTTTCAGGAAGAATGTTTCTGAAAGTGATGATTACTGCAGAAAGAACTTTATGTGCTGGATTCGTTAAGTTATGGCTGGACAATTGATATTAAGGGCAATGGAAATATTCACTAGATGACTGGATTATGAAAATCCAAAACTGTTCCCAAACTCATAAAACTCATCAGTCCCTGTTGAATCACAGAATTATCTGTGCAAGTTGTAACCATAAGACAGTACTTAGGAGCAAAATGGTATGTAAGATTATTTCAATGAAGTATGAAGGAAGAAAAGGAAGACATCTAGTATGGTAGAAATAGACATATAGTTTTATAAAAATGCCCTATGTGGGCATAATTTATAAAACCTATAATTCTTTTTTTCTTGGAAAATCACGTCATTTTCTGTGGTGCTCTGAATTTAAAGTAGAAAAATGTGACTATATTGTCATGTGGGACCCTGATGTCTATAATTATGAAATTACCATTCCTAAATTGTCACTTCATAAAGGTTGGAGTATCTAAACAGAGTGTACAGACACAGATGTGATTAAAAAAAAAAACCCATTTGAATTACTGCTTCAAGTGGTAGCTGAAGTTTATGACTATAGTCTGACATTATCCTAAAGATAGCAAACTGAAAATACACATAGCACTCACCTCCTGAATGCTTTTCCAGCATTCTTGTTGCATGTTACTCTTTCTAAAGAGGAAGATTGAGGAATACAATTTCCTAAACTGTACAGCATACTATTCAAAACAGTGACATACAAATTGCAAACATCAAATTCTTGGCCATACTTTTAACCCTGTCTAGCTTCTTATTCTATAATAAATTCATATTTTTTAATCTAGTGATGAAACAGGTATAATAAGTACCATGTAACATTCTGGGTTTATTTTAGATTTGCTAAGGACTCCTCAAACTCTTTTTGATCTCAGCCATTCTTGGCTTATTCAAAGCCATGTTATTATTAATATCAGATTGTAGTGAAATTGATTGAACTTGGTTTTAATATGTAATAGCAATTGGGTTTGTTTCATAAATTTAACAATCTTCCTGTGACTTTTCTCACAGCACGTATTATGCTGGAATATACCTTCTTAAAAGTAATTAAAACTTGCATATAGTCTCTAATTTTTTCTCAGTTTCTCCACAGGCATAGGAAAAATGAACCCTCACAGCTTTGTTTTTATGAATTATTCTCTAAGTCACTGACCTCCTACTAAACCTTAAAGCAAACCAATAAACAACTTAAGCCTGCACACAAAGTAAATACCTAATATTCTTGTCTACAGGTGAATGCTCACCTGGAGTGGTATTGACTATGTAATTAATTCTGATGCTTCTGCATGAGGTCTAAGAGTGACACATCTGACGTAATATCAGTAGTGGAAACAGAAGAATCAACTTTCTTTCCTGACACTGCTAAATTAAAGAAGCCTAAAGGATGACCTATTAAGAAAAAATATTATAGTAACCATCAAGAAAAAGTTGTATTCTTCAGAACTGGACTTGTTCTCATTTGATATTGTAGAATCCTACATTACAAATTTTGCATATAACAAGTTTGGGTTCGGGATGCAGAAAACATACTGTTGATGTAATTTTTGTTGTCCAACATTGTATAGGTTTCTGTTCACTCTTTTCTTTGAAATTTCCTGATTTGAGACTTAGCATTCATGTGGGTTTACTTGACAGGTGAGCTTGTATAACTTAATATATGTTTTTCCAGAAAGAAAGTAGGGTTTAGATTTCTTTTTTTCTATTTACTAACCTAAAACAACAAAATTGGAGTGAGGATTGAAGAAGCATGCAGTTTTTGTCTAGAACAATGGTTCCCTTCTACACTGTCTTGTGTTCATATTGAGTTTCTCTTCTGCACTATAAAGAGCTGTTTTCCTACATTTTTCCTTGGCTGTTAATCTTAACACTCCCCAGCTGGCCTTCCAGTGTTCCCTGGGTAAATTAGCCACCATGTCCTGAGCTAACTGCCAAGACAGTCCAATCATTTCTGAACAGACCAACATTGTATTCTGTAACTACAGATCCACAAGCAAGACAATTTCTTGTACTCACTATAACACATTTTTGGAGATAGCAAATTTTGTTCTTAAAAAAATATAACAATGGTGAATTTTTGATACTCCCTGATCATCACTGATAATTAAATTCCTTTAATGGGCCCATTAAATCAAATACTGTGCACCCAAAGACAAAAAGAAAACTGAAGGTGTCTGGAGGTGGAGGTCAGACAGGGAAGACTTATAATTGGTGGAGTCTGGTTTAGTTTAGGTTATTTTATTTGCCCACAACTGCAAACAGGGAGTTTTATTGACTCAAAATATTCACTTTGGAATTTGAAACTATTCCAGTGAAACAGAAAATTCTTTATCAATGTATTTAAAAATAAAAAACAGAAAAAAGAGGAAAATCGCAGGAATATTGAGCATTGTAATTATTTTTTTCCAATTAAAAATATCTCCTTTTAATTTTTAAAGGAAATTCTGCTACAGTTTTTATAGCATATTGTAAAAGAAAATTATTGTTTTGCCATTTAAAAATAAAATGGAACATCTCATTTAAGCCAAAATAAAGACCCATTTGATGCTATAAATTTTACAGCATTTGGGGACAGTTAGTTTGGAGTTTGAATTTAAGAAAAATAATGAACACACATCAAGGAAGAAATTGTTTTTGATGTCTAGCAGTATTTCAGTGGATACATAAAAAATCACAATTGCACCATTTAGAAGACAGTGCAGATCAACAATAATCTGAAATGAATACAAAATAATTACTTCCTTTTCCAAGTAGAGTATTAAATTAGCATCAAAAATTAATCTGTTATTACCAAGAATGAAGAGATCATTTGCTTGTTGGTACCTCCAAGATTTTAATACAATTCATGACACCAGGACAATGTGTTTCACTGAAAATTAATCAGGAGCTATTCATTTCAAGTATCCTGGTGGCCAGAAAGAACTTCACACGTTTCATTTATTTCATAATATAAACCTATATGTCACTGAGGAAACAGAAACAACTGCTGTGGCTGAGAGTAGCAGAACAGTATAAAAAAGCATAACATTTATGTTGTTATGCACAACTCAAGAATGATATGTCAGTGTCAGGAAAAGATAAGTGTGAGGCACTGAGATAATTAAAATTGATAAGGTGGTGGTTAATACCCTACAGCAGTCCTCATCTTATTTGAGGAGATAATTCCTACTCTTTAATTAGAAGTGTACTAAATGTGTAGAAATAGTCAGTTCCTACAAGAGACAGATTATTTCTTTCTCCACATACTGAAATTGTGGGTTACTTTTCTCCAAAATTTGTGTCCACAGTTTTTGAAATCTTCCCTTAGCGTGTAACTTATCAGCAGAAGACTATAGGTTATGAGGATCTCAGAGGGATACATTCATCAAATGGCTAAAGATTATTATATGATAAGGAAGAATGAAATTATGTTATTTGATTTGATTTGATTTGATTTGATTGACAATACTTAACCAGACACCAGAAAAGAAACATGGTAGCCAGAAGTATGCTATCTGAAATCACTCTGTTTTGATAACAAATTGAGACTTTTACATGACTTACATAAGACATACTTGATGCCTCCAAAAACAAACAATGGACCTGTTTTCATCTTATTGCTCTTTCAGGAGTTTTAGAAACAGATGCATGCTTTTCTATACCCTTAGGCTTGCTGATCCATAGGTATAACCACATTGACTTAATATTTATGGGTATTTGAAGCTGTTAATGACAAAAAACTAGTTATTTGAAATGGTATGATACAAAAACAGGCAAAAAATAATAAGATTTATCCTAGAAAATGCATCCTGGTGATTCAAAATTCATAGGGTATTACACTTATCTTGATCATATATTTTATTTTACTATTCTTTAAATAACTTAAAGTGGGCAATAGCTGTATCTGAAAAAAGATACATATATTATGAACATCCCTTGAGCTTATCTGAGGGAAACAGGTTGAGAATTTGTCACCTTATACCTGTCACATTCAAAAGTGTTTGATTGCTGTTATATCTGGTCTATCTAAAGCCAGAAAGAAGCCAAAAAAACCTGTACATAGAACATCTGTTTAAAATTTTTGCATATTTTAATGTGCAGCCTGACGTAAAAAGTAAGATTCAATGAATGATGCATTCGTCACTAGAAAATACCCAATAACCACCACAGAGAGGAAAGAGAATTCCATAGCTCGTTGACACAAAACATAATCAGGTGCCAACAAGGTAAATACTACAGCTGCTTCCTAGCATAACAACTTAGACCTTACACAGCGATGGAAAGACAACTTTTATTCTCATTGAGAAGATCTACTATTTTTTTTTCCCACCTTAAGAACGAAAAAGGGGCATGGCAGCACAGCAAAGATTAAAAAGATGAGAATTCCAGCCAAAGAGAAGCAGAAGTAGTTATGCAGTTGCATAAGGAAAATAAGCCTTTTTTTGATTAACCTTGCTGTAATTTATATTGCATTTGTGTGAGATCAGTGGAGTAACGGTCCACAGAGGTTAGCAGAGACAGATGTTTTCTTCAATGACTGTCAGCAAGACTGCAGACTCCCAAACTTGCAATAAAGTACTGGAGTATATACTTAAACTTCAAGGGCCACACAGAGGTTTTTCTTCCAGTCAGGTCACAGGGAGCTTGCCCTCTCATAAAGGATTAAAAACCCCAAGAAATGGATAAATTGTTATTCCTCACCCTGTGAAGCCCAGTGGCTAGAGTAATTGTTAGGAATCTGATTCCTCTCCTCACTTGGCTTTACTACAAGGGAAACACTTGCAGGAGTGTCCAAGTGCTTAGGTTTCAAAATATTGTGGGAATGTTTTGTTTGGGGGGCATTTGTTGAATCTGGAACTAGAAAATTATGAAGAAGGAAGACTCTTGTGTTCTGAGAAGCTTTTTAAATAACAATTATTATTATTATTAATTAATGATTACTTGATAATTAAACAAATTATTTAGATAATTGCTACTATAGTGTAATTTTTAACTGAAGATGTGCTTGTTTCAAATTAAAGCCCTCTGAACTTTACAGTTCAAGTTTTATACAGCTTCAGATATTTAAAATAATTGAAGCCTTTATGTGGGTGGGGTTTTTCAGAAAGTTGTTAACACAAGAATTAAAACTACTCAAAAATATTTTTCAAGTTACTGAACTAGTTTATTACCTTAGTCATGGAAGCAAGTAGAGATTACTTTCAACAAATTACAATATCAGCAACACCACCTATTGTTTATTTTTTTAGTAAAGTTGACAGGGTCTGCTTTGCAAAATTTTATTAAAATAATATAAAAAAGCCAAACACTGAATATTGAGCCTTTGGTTTGTTGTTGTTGTTGTTGTTGTTGTTTTTTATTTTATTTTTTTTATTGTGGCTTTTAATATTCTGTCATCAACTGAGAATAAGACTGTGCTGGCACACTTCCAGTCACATCTGTCTTGTTAATGAAACAAACTATGGAAACCTTTCCAGTTTTCTTGTTCCAGTTTGACATATAAAGGAGAACAATAGATGCTCCAAATAACATTGAGCTGTTGTTTGATTTCTCAAAAGCTTCCATCACATGAACAGAATGTTACAAGATGAATGGTTAAGTTGTGACACTGCATTTCAAATTATTTCTATTCTAATGAAAACATAATTACACTTTTTTTTCTTTTTTTCCAAGTAAGAATAGATTTTAGAAGAATGAAAATGGGCAAAAAAAAATCAGTGTTAGAAATTATTAAACTACGACCATACTGAAAACCCAGTAGATCCCAGGCCTGTGATATTTCATACCTCAAACAGTGAAGGGCCAATAAGGGAAATCCTGATACACAGTTCATTCAAGACAATTAATTGTTTCCACTGACTTAGTTTTTCTAGGATGAGAACCCTTTTAAATAAGATATTTAAAAGTTTTCTGTCTGTATAAATCCTGAATATTAAAATAAAGTTGCCATTATACTTAGTGTAATTATTTTAGAATATGAAGGGATTTGCTGGCTTTCAAAGTTAGCTTCATATTTGGCATCACCTACATTTGGGACATCAGTGTTCTATGCACTGGTAGATAACTTCAGTGTTGTGTTGTCATTGCTGAATCAGGTAACTGAGCATACAGCCCACAAAATGTGATTAAAAGACTCTGTATATGAGCTCAGCATTAAGCAGTCATAGAGTAGATCTTTTTTTTTTAGGAAAGAAGAAAAAATCCTTTATTCACAGTAATTGTTATGAAAAAAAAAACCCATATTCATTCCTTGTTCCAAATTAAATTCTACAGAGACTATATTTGCTCTGTTGCTGTTTTGGGGGTGCTCTAGTACTATATTCCTTATTATGGCACAAATAACTGCTAAATACACACTTTCCAAACTTTTTATGTGAACAGAACATCAAAAGAGTCATAAATACTTGAAATACTATCCCAATAACATCAAAAATTACACAAATATTTAATTGTAAGGTAAAATAAATAAAATAAATAATAAAATAAATAACTCAGTGTTATAAACCACATTATTATGAACTACACATATTTCCTTTTGGTTTTCATTGTTTTACTGTCTCTGAGAAAAATATGTCTTGTGAAGTGAGAGAAAAAAGTAAAATTATATTACCAACATCTTACGCATTATTTCTCCCTTCGCAGTTCTTAATATATTCTTGAAAACTATTTCCAGGGAAGAATTCAGATAACAGAAGGCTGAGCAGATGGTCATTTCCAACGTTATAGTTCCAGAAAAAGCAAGGGCTCTCATTGTTGCTGACATCTGAAGTTGATTCAAGAAGATGCCTACCATGACGGACAAAAAAATGTAACAGCTAGTCAGCCCTGTGATCAGGCAGTTTGGCACTTGGTGACAGCAGTTTGTCTGTGTTTTGAAATCAGAAGAAAAATTAAACTGAAACCACAAGACTGCTTAGAAATCTGTTCATTTACCTTCCTTTTTCTGTTACCAATTTTTTTTTTTTGTTTTGGAAATGAACAAAATCACAAAAAACTATGTTTCACAGAATCACAGGATCACAGAATGTTAGAGATTGGAAGGGACCTCGAAAGATCATCTAGTCCAATCCCCCTGCTGGAGCAGGAACACCTAGAATGTTTCAGTTTGATAGAGAGAAAAACACAAACGTATTATAATAAAAAATTTGATATCAAGTGAACACATATTCATAAATCTGAAATTGCAGTAAAAGAGTTGTACAAAAAATATTTCCTTACTATTCCAGGTTAAAGTTCTGTCAATGGCTTTACCTTCAAACACAATTGAGTGTAAAAGTATACCATTTTATCAAGAATGTTTTAAATAATGCCTTATTATCTAATATTTCAGAGGCAGTACCGCATGCACTCTTCGCTTTTAAAGGTAAGGATTGTGTTTTACATTGGAACAATGGATCCCACCATCCTAAGCCAACTACAACTTGACACGACACGTGAACATAGCTGGGACAATATTATTTGCTTTCTTTCTCCCCTACATGCTTAGGAACTGTTATGGAGGTGACAGCTTCTCTCTCACTCAGAGCTTTAATATGAATTAGATTGTTATGGACAAACAGCCAAAGAGAAAGGGCTACAGAGGTGGCAGCAGCTATTCACATTTGTGTAGATTTCTAACCAAAATGTTCTGTATTCTGTCCAGCCTAACAGAAATCAACTCATATCTCCTAATTCTAGCAGAGTGCCTTAATCAACTGACCATGGGTAACAAGAAGAAAATACTTGTTTTGCTACTCTTCGAACAAAGAGAGCTAGAAAGATCATAATGAGAATGGATGGCAGCTGTTCAGGGATTTGATTCAATGATTTAGAGCACACTGAGAAGGAAGAGAAAAGGTCATTTATTTTTACTTATTTGTTTAACGCCCCCTGCCCCCCCAAATGCATGCCTAGTCAAAGGAATTAAATGTGAAATATCAGTTCTTTTCCTTGGGAAAAGTTTAGGTGTGTCTGGAAGAACAAACCTAAACTATGTCCCTCTTCTCTCCTTCGTTTGTTAAATGAGTCATTCTGAAGGGGGAAGTCAGCAGCTAATCCTGATCCCAGAATAAACTTTCAACTTTTTTTTTTTTTTTAAATTGTAACTGAGACACTAGGAGGTCTAAAGTTACATTGATTTGTCTGTTTCTCATCTTTGTACTAGTTCTAAAACTAACAAGCATATGTTCATTTCTCCATTGGAACAGGGATGAGTGTTCTTTTTTATTACAGAAAACCTGAGACACGTGATGGTTAGGTACTGCAGGAAATATATTTGAAGCAGGAGCATCACCCATATAAGCACAGAACGCAGAGAGAGTCCCAATCCTCTATTGTACCATGTTAACAATCTCTTTTTATGGGTTTACTGTTATTGGTTGTCACTACCTGATTTAAAGGTTATTCTAGAATCTCACTGCAGAAATTGCCAGAAACTCTTTTTTTGTTTCAATCTTAAATTTATTCATCCAGTCTGTATCTTTGTATCTTAAGACATACTACAGGTCTCTTATTATGACAATGGGATTCCTCTTCCTCTGAAAAATGCAGTGTATTTTTAATAGGATAAAACAGTACACTAATTTCTCTGCTCCTTTATCTTGTCTGAACCGAAGATAAGTAAATGTTCATTCATTCCCTCCTGTAAATAGTTTATATTGTTAAATTCACGTAAAACATGGATATAATATTTTAAAAGTCTTTGCATACTAATAAAGGAATATTACTGGAGACCAAACTCTGAGTTGCATTTGCAGTTTAGTTGCTTTCTTAAATGTTAAATACTGTAATATTTTTTTGATATTTACTAATTAAAACTCACAAATTGTTATTAGTTTGAGTAAGATTTATACCTTGAGTTTTAACTGAAATAGTTGCCTGTTTCTCAGGGAGTCCCTATCTAAGAGTAGATAAGAATAATAATAACTTTGAAGAAATAAAAGTACTCTAGGAACTGTAATTAATTAATTGTCATAACACTAATGAAGTGCTGCTGTTGTGATTATTTAATATGATTTTGTAGTACAGTAAGCTAAGATGGGTATTCCTAGAAGAAATATTTATACTTTTGTGTGCAATGCCTCTAGACACATGGATAAAACTTTAGCAAAGATGGATAAATCAGCATACCCAGAAGCTATGTGAAATGGTTATAGATTCTGAAGAAATCAGTGGTGTATAGGAGTAAAGATGATGAAAATATTTCTAGCTGTAGGTTTCGGTAACCCAACTCCGTGAGCCAAATTCAAAATATCTGGTAATGGTGCAACTAACTGACACTGATTTATGTTTTGTCATAGTGTTGACTGCGGCTGGCAGACACATGTACATATTGCTGGGATACTGAAGGGTAACTCAGTGCTTAGGTACTGAGAGTGAGTAAACTAGACTAAATTTCTTTTTCTATTGTTGTCTCCTGTGTAAAACTAAGCAAATTATTTTGAGGACTTTTCATGAAAACTTTGAAGTTCTAATGTTGCAAATAATTTTGAGTACTGCATCATGAGCTTTGATATCCAACGTATTTGTCTACCTAGTACAATATTTTAAAACCTTTTTCTAATGATCTTTTGTCATTCTAGATGACATAAGGAAAAAAAATTAAAAAAAGGTTGTTTGAGTCTTTGCTTTTTTGGGAATTACAGATAGTTTTTATTAGAAAATAAGTTTCATCAATCTGAATTCTTTACTCAAAAAAGATTTAATCAACTCACGCTACTCCATAATTCATTAATCTAGATATGATACTCCATAAAGGGCTGATAAATTGGTTTAGTTTTCCCTTTATTTATGAGACAAATTAAGGAAATGTGGGAAGTTCCATACAGAAAGGAGGTGTGTGGTCGCCATCTTTTCAATCTGGCAAGAAACAGATTCTAAACCTGGGATTTTCTAAATTTGTCCTGAGATGCAGACTTTAATATTCCTCAAAAACGGGACTTGATTTTGTTCATAGCTGGGAGTCAGTGCTTTTCTATGTTAGTTACATCTAGATGCATCTTGTTGTTCAAAGCCGCCAGACAGTCTTAATGAGAAAGTAAAAAGTGTAATTAAATCAGACGGAAGGTCAATGAGTAGCTAACAGTGGGAAACAAAAGACTACAAGTGAAATAATTATAAATGCAGTCCTAAGATATGCTTAGCTGTAGGAATCATTCCTGGTATTTCAATATCTTTTAATTTTGACACCTTTTTAATTTCACCTTTGTAATGGTCTAACTATCAGACACTAGTGTTGAAAAAATTTTGTTTGGGGAGTTTCCTAAGTCCTGAATGTCTTTCATCACAACTCATATCCCTCTCTTAACTTGATGCTAATGTTTATTATACATAAAAATACAGCATATAGTCTATCGGGAGTTTTGTTTCTTTAAGAGTGGTTTCCAATTTCAACTTTGCAAATGGTATGTTCCTGAAGAAAATAAGGAGCCATATCCATCGGTTTCATAATTAAATAAGTTGTCTTGCGAATCAGAATATTCCTTTCAGTGCTTGGAATGTATTTAACTTATTTATTTTGTCTTTATGGAATGGTTTGGGCACTATGAATTTTCTTAATCAACCATAAACTTGCTCTGAAGTGCAAGTCATCCAAATACAATCATAGAATCATAGAATCATTAAGGTTGGAAAAGACCTCAAGGATCATCAAGTCCAACCCAACACCACCTAACTCACTAAACCATGTCCCTAAGCAATATGTCTCTATTAAAGCAAACGTTGGACGAAACTAGTATATAGCTAGATTTGTGACCAAAACAATGTTGATAACAGACCAGTGTGTTTATTACTGCTGAACAGTGCTTTCACACATGGAGGTTTTCTTTTTTTTCCCACATGCTCCTCCTCAGTGAGTAGGCTGCGGGTGCAGAAGTATTTGGGAGGAAACACAGCCAGAACAGCTGACCCAAGCTGGCCAAAGGGATATTCCACAACATACGCTGTCATCTTCAGCAATAAAAGCTCAGAGAAACAAGGAGGAAGGAAGATGTTTGTGGTTATGGCATTTGTCTTTCCAAGGAACTGTTACATGTGCTGAGACACTGCTTTCCAGTAAGCAGCTAAACATCTGCCTGCTGATGCAGTGAATGAATTCTTTTTGCTTTGCTTGCACCCACAGCTTTGATTCACTTTTTTTACTGGCTTTATACTGACTGATAAACATTCAGCTTTTGCTCTTCCCATTTTCCTATTTTCTCTACTATCTTGCTGAGGAGAGGTCAGCAAGTAGCAGAGTGGGAGCTTGTCTTCTGGATGGGGTCAAACAATCACAGCCAGTTAGAAGAGATTAATTTAAACAGAGAAGTTTACATGTCTTTAGTACAATTGACAAGTAATAACTGTAATGATTATGTAGATTCTGTCATTTTTGTTGGCAAGTGATGTCACTTAGTATTTCAAGATTTTCATATTCTGAGTTTTCTTAAGACATCAAGCTAAATGTATAATATATATATACAGATTCTGAACAACAAAATGTAGAACAACTAAGAGATAAGTCCAAGCAAGTTTTTTTTTTGGGAGCTAAAATTATATTTTAAAATAGGTACAAAATCAAAGATATGAAGCATTTTAGAACTTAATAAATAACATTGCTTCTATAATTTACCTAGGGACCTGTAGAATTTTCTGACAGAAACTTTTCTTCCCCTATATTCTAAAGGAGAGATAAAATATCTAGAGAAATAATTTTCCATGAGTGTCAGAGACTTCAGAAAATTGAGTAACTGAAATAGTACATAATTACAGGTCAAAAGCTATATAATATCCAAGGACTCTAACTGACTCAGACAATCCCATTTCATTTTCAGGTATGTTTTTGTGTGTGCATGATTTTGCAAGAATAGCAGTATCCATTATAGCTAGGTTTTCCTTGGATGACATTTAAAACACTTTGTCATTCTATAATATGACAGAAGAAGTGTGATCTAAGATTATATGTCAATCTTCTCTCAATGTTTCCACAAAACCTTTTGTATAGTCTTACTCCAGTTCTGTTTAAATCAAGCATTATTAGATCATGTATCAGCAAATATAAATATATGGTTTCTTCACTTTGATTTTCCTATATGAAAATTAATTTATTGGCAAAAAAAAAAAAAAAGTCACTTTCTACCCTCTCCTCATTCTCTTGAGAAGGCTTTTAATTGTGTTTTACTCATGCTGCCACCTATGCCTTAAAATATTCAGAATTCCTCATTTAGAATCTACTTGCAGCACCCTTTATGTCAGTTATCGAAGGTGGGTTACAATAGAACCAGAAATGGAAGATTTGTGAATTTAGACAAACAGACAAAGGTCTGGAGTCAGTTTAAATCACCACTCTATTAAGGAAAAAATGGCTACTATTCCCACATTGCTGAATCCAAGGCCATCAGTGCTCAGAACAACCTATGTGTCTAAAGTGGAGTCATGGTCAGTCTCTCAAAGGAAGACAAGTGCTTGTTATCTTGAAGCTGGCACATTTGGGAATTCTTGGACACATAAAGTGTGGTGCTTATAAGATTTAAAGGTCAAATTGGAGGTACCTAGCAAATTTAACTGACTTTAACTGTACGGAGTGCTTGAATTGTTGTTTAAGATTCAGATTGATTTTGTTTTCTTAGTAACCATTTCAACAGAACAAGACCTGGCTCGTTGTTATTACTTCACTTTTAAATCCAAGATACTGGCACACTAATATGGCTTATGAGGCCCCCTGCTCAGCACTGGTGAGGCCACACCTGGAATCACAAAGATTGTTAAGGGAAGGCTGAGGGTGTTGGTACTGTTTAACCTAAAAAAGAAAAGGCTTGGAGGAGGGGAATCTCATAAAGGTAGTTAAAGACCTAAATAATGTTTATTGATAATCTGGAAAATGACCCTCAGCAAGTCTGCAGATGACACTAGGCTCAGAGGAGTGGCTGAATTTGACTTCTGAAAGAGTCAGATGAATCAAAAACTTATAGTATATTCACTTTTACATATCTCAGTGATCTAACTCAGCTCTGTTCCAGGATTATCATTATCACATAATGGTTAGCTTGTTTTCAGACTCTATCATGGAAAGAACGAGCAAAGTTCCTCCAGAATAAAACAGAGCAGTGTGGTTGTGGGGGAAGTTTCCAAAGAGTTACACAGTACAGGCAAGAGTGAATCAAACTTGGCTCTATCTATTCAGTACCATCCTAGCAGGGTTTACATCCTAAGATATTACAAATATCCTCACCATATATCCTGAGCTATATTACACATACTCTCATTTGCATGCCCAAAATCTTCAGTCCCGTACAGTCTGGGCTGAGTGGGCCATGACTGACTGTGTGCACTGTGCTTGTCCCACCAAAGATGCCAGGTGAGCCTTTGTAAAAACCTCCTGCTTTCACACATTGGGCCCCAATATTAGATGACTTAGCATAATGTCAAAAGCATTGTTAAAATCAGGATCAGCAGCATCTGCTGCTCACTGCTTCATCCACAGAGCTAGTCATTTCATTATAGAAGGCTATCAAGTTGGCCAAGTGTTGTCTTGTGCATGTCCAGTATTTTTTAAATGTTACTGAACCTGATCCTCCTTCTTCCAGACTGGAGACGATAAGCAATTTGGATGATTCATGCTGTCTGAAAGCTTGAAGTTTTAAGATTATATATTATTTTAGATTAAGTATTAGTGGTCTCTGGGTTCTGATTATTCTTTTGAAATGGCTGCAGCACTGAAAATGAGAGTAACAGATGGACTATCAGAAAGAGAAAAAGGCTAAGAACAATATAGTGAAGAGAAAGAAGCATTATTAACTATATAATCTGTTTGCTTAATGTCCTATTAATATCCTACTGAGGAGTTCTTCACTGATATCAAACAAGATTAATCACAGACTTTTTAGTTAAGTTGTGAAAGCAAATTTGATGTTTCAAAGTTTTCTAACCTTAAATAAATGTAAAATTATTTTTTGAAAGCAACATTTCTTAAAGTATGCAGATACTAGACACAACACTTCAATGAAGATTGCTGGAAGAATAAGCAAGCCAAAACAGTGTAAAAAAATAACAAAATAATTTAATTTAACAAATTAAACCCAAATAAGTCCAAGTGGAAAAATAAACTAAAACTAACCAATCTAATGTGATACACCAAATAAAGAATAACTAAATGAATCTCCAAGACAGCTTAAAAAGTAGAATCAATCAATAAACACAAGTTCATAAAGTTAGTATATGTAATTTTCCAGATAAAGCCTGAAAAAGAGACTGAAAATACAAGAAGTATTGCTAAAATTAGACAAAAGAAAGAAAGATTCACAAATTATTACTTTTTTAAATGCTGGTATGTATCATTACCAATCATATCTGAGCCCTTCTCTATCTCTTTCCTAATCCAATCATTAAATTTAGAATCAATTATCAGAACTCAGGAAAAAAATAATTACTGGACCACCAAATAATCCCAGATCACCTGAATCTCTTAATCCTCCAGTGAGACCTGAAAGGTTCAGGTCTCTGTAACAGAAAAAAAATATGATTCAGCATTTCTTTGGAATGTCATTATTTTCTTTTGGTCAGATTTGTTGCTGACCTAGAATTCTTTGACGATAACTGATTTTTTTTTTTTTTTAATTTAAGTGACAATTTTGATTCTCACTAGAGAAATATAGGAATCATTTTTTTTCTCCTTTCTCCTGATGTAGCTTCTTTAAAAAAAAAAATGTGCTGAGTGCTTTCATAAATATTTTTGTAAAGTCTGAAATCTTCACATTCTGAAGGTTACAACGGTAAGGGGTTTCTGATCTCTATGTAATGTGTAATGATTCTGATTAGTTCATATTGCTTACAAAGGAAGATTATAAATTTTGAAATCCTGCTTTCTAAATGGAGAGAGGTGGGCTAATCCTAAAAGTGAATATATAATCTTTATCCAGGTAAGACAGCTTTCCTAGGGAAGTGGCTTATCTACCTCTGTGGAAGTTCAACAGGACAAGCACTGAGAAAAACAATTTAAAAAATCTTAGTCACAGTACTTTGTGACTGTATGTGTAGTTCCATGTCTGTTGAAAATGCATAGGATTGGAAGGGTGAGACTAAGATTTGACTGATGCTGTCCCATCACATCATTTACATAAAAAGCATTCTCAATATCTTATTATGTACGGTTTTAAAAGTGAAAAGTCTTCACTCTGCGGAATAGAAAATGTTCCTTCTTGATATGTCTCCAAGTAGACCTTCAGTTATTTTTCTAAGCAATTTGTCAGAAAAAGACAAAGACACCTGACAAGCACTAGTTTCACATTCAAAAGTTTTTGAATCAGATATCAGAATTGGCTACAGTACAATCCAAGGATCAGGTGACATAAAAATTCTCTAAAGGAAATTACTGAAGTTGTTAAGTAACCGGTACCTTAGCATATACAGATGACCCAAATCAAGTGCAAGATGGCTTTGACAGAGATCAGGTATAGGTCCTGCT
>NW_010129579.1:0-7154 GCF_000699245.1 Pterocles gutturalis | reverse complement strand
TGCTGTATGGTTGCAAGTTACACCTTTAAAAAAAAAAAAATAAATAAGGCAGATCTCTCCATATGATTTGAAATAAGTTGGGAAGAAGCTTGGAAGACCTAACTGATGAAACAGATGCTGTTGTTTTCTTTTTAATGAAAATGATCTGCTAAGTCACAAAACCCCCCCTATTTCTAACAGTGTTTGCACTTCCAAAGCCTGGTGTTAAATTGACCATTTTTCTTCTTTTTAACTTAATCTTTTCACATTTTCTAGTTTATGTTAAAATTAAATGTAGAAAGGACAGCGATGGAAAAGCAGCTACTTCATGGCTGTAAAGCACTAAGAACAGAATGTAAAGTATTTCTCAGACCAGCCATTTGAAACCAATTCTGATCCATTCTGGATAACTGGTGAAACATTAAAAAAAAAAAAATAATTACAATTATCTCAGTTCTTACTGATTAGATGGCTGTAATGTTATAACAGTTTTAAATTGGTTTACACAATGTGTTTATGAATATTGTTATGTGTCTGTTTGCACCCACGTACAATTGTACGATATACAGACACTCATCATTCACTGAATAAATGAATAGATTTACTGAGTTTCTGGTTTGCAAAGGCTATTTCACAGATACGAGAAAACATCCTAGGTATTAAAAATAAAAAAAATGACAAATGCATGTTTATTGAAACGATCATGGAATAGGATATATCTATATGGAGAGAATTTAACTTAATTTCCCACTGTAAGTGTTTGGGTCATTACAGGTTCTCCAGTAGTTTTCAATAGCTGTAGCAACCTAATAGAATATTATCATCAGAGAAAAATAATTAATTAGAATTTTTATGAACTATGAACAAGACATTTGTCTTTACCTCTGAGATCTTTGCAAACTGAAAACTTATCATTGTTTTGAAGAAGCAGGGAGTTAAAAAGAAGAGCTTTTCAAGCATATATGATGACCAAAACCTGTATTCTTCAAAGTGAATATAACTATGACCTAATTTCTCAGAGCAGAAAAAAAGGAAAAAGATTTTTTTTATCTTTTAAAATTCTTCCAGATTCATAAACAGCTAGAATTCCTGAATTGCAAAGTATTCAAATCACTATCTCTTGCAACAGAAAAACAGGTTTTTTTCATCACAAAAATCTTCATCAGAATATTTGATGCAATAATACGGATATAATCCAGAATCTACCCTGTATATTGTTGAAAAGTTGCAGAGTGTCATCCATTGATTAATGGACAATACCTCTTTTTTTTTTTTCTTTTTTTACTTCTGAACAAACTACATACTATGCAATTTTATAACTTTTTATTTTTTTCTTACTTATTTTTTTAGTCATGCTACTCTCTACAATGAGTGAAGAAGGGATATTTAATGTGTATAAGCTAAACAAGCGTTCCTTGTAAAAAAAATCTTGCAGCACACCATAAATAACCAAAAATATTAGTACAGTCATCTTTAATGAGTCAGATTTTGACAGCATCTAGACTTCATCTTCTTCATCTTCAGCAGGTCAAGGAAGGTGATTGTCCCTCTCTACTCTGCTCTCTGAGACCCCACCTGGACTACTGCATCCAGCTATGGAGTCCTCAGCACAGGAAATACATTGACCTATTGGAGCAGGTCCAGAGGAGGGCCATGAAGATGACAAGAAGGCTGGAGCACCTGCGCTATGAGGACAGGCTGAGAGAGTTGGGCTTGTTCAGCCTCGAGAAGAGAAGGGTCTGGGGAGACTTTAGAGAGGCCTTCCAGTTCTTCAAGGGGGCCTGCAGGAGAGATGGGGAGGGGCTCTTTATCAGGGAGTGTAGTGATAGGATAAGGAGTAATGGTTTTAAACTGAAAGAGGGCAGATTTAGATTAGACATCAGGAAGCAATTTTTTACTGTGAAAGTGGTGAGACACCGGAACAGGTTGCCCAGGGAAGTTGTGGATGCCCCATCCCTGGAGGTGTTCAAGGCCAGGGTGGACGGGGCTTTGAGCAACCAGATCTAATGAAAGGTGCCCCTGCCCATGGCAGGGGGTTTGGAAGTAGATGGTCTTTGAGGTCCCCCAACACTAACCATTCTATGATTCTATGATCCTATGATCCAGAACAAGTCTGAGAAACTAGTACAAGGAGAAAAACATGTAGTGTATTTGGTCAAAATCACCACTGTCTGTCTGCAATAAATATTCCAAAGATTTTCTTCCATTGAATTTAAACATACTACATAAAATACAAGGTGGTATTTTTTTGGTTGTGTGTCTAACTTTCGTGAAGATAGCAAAAAATACCAAATATACAGCAAGTCATCCTTTTATCATACTCCTTTTTTTGCTTAGTCTTACAAGTGGCATGTCACTATCACTGGAATTTCCAGATCTTGTCACAGCTGAAAGCAATGGACTGACTGAAAATCCAATGATGTTCAGAAAAATTATTGGGTTGTCATAGCTATACTGCAGATACAGTCTTCATATGTGTTTGGTTCATTGTGAGAAACACTATACACTATGTCTTGTACTCCAAGAGATTGTTTAAACTTCTCTAGGAGAAGAACTACATTATCAACTTGCTCATTAAATAAATGCAGTGTATTCATGACTTTATAACACTGTTAAGTTCTTGACACAGAAAACTCAAAAGATACCATTTTATATTCTAACCTAATGATAAAGTACAAAAACTGAGTTAATTAGAATTTTCAGTCATATTACATATCTAGGCAAAAGAGAAGTCAATCAGTGCATAAAGACTACAATTTCCATCCATTTTCAACAAACAGTTAATTCAGCTACAGCACAATTTAACATTTACAGAAAATCTGAACTTGTACCCCTTCAGAAGAGAAAATTTAACAAAATCCAAATCACTTGTGGAAGATTGTTCTTAAAACTTCAAGAGACCTAATGAAAACTGAAGAACAAAAGTAGCAAAGAGGGAGGAAAGTGTTTTTAGTTTTGTTCTTATTTCTCACTATCCTACTTTGTTTGACTGATGATAAATTACTTTCCCCAAATCGAGTCTGTTTTGCCCATGATGGTAATAAGTAAACTCCTTGTCCTTAGTGCAATCCATGAGCTTTTTGTTATACTTTTTCCCCTTGTCCTGTTGATGAAGATGGAGTGATAGAGCTGCTTGTGGGCATCTGGCAGTCAGCTGGGTTCAACCCACTGTAAGATACTTAGTCATATAATACCAAACTTCAAGAGCCAAAGTGTCTAAGTCCCTGATTTTAAGACAATGAAAGAACTTGTATTAACTTGGTACAAAAAAATAGGAAAAAAATCTATCTTTCAATATCAACTTTGATTAATATTACAGTCCACTTCTGCCTACCCTTATGATCTAAAGTTTTCAATAGTTTCCTTTCTGAAAGGTTTTCTCTGTGAGAGAATTACAAAAAAAAGTCTGCAGTGTCACACTTACACACATCTCATAGTCAGGTAAATGAATTAACTCATCTCTTAAGAAAAAAGAACTTGTTGTCCAGAAGTGCTAAGATCAGCTGTTGGGTAACAGTGTAGAGTGTTTGCAATAACATGGATTTTCTCTTTATGATGATAAAAAACCAACTGTGAAATAGTAAATTTAACTACAAAGTAGGTTTTATCAAGAATACACTTCTTACTGTAGGTAAAAATCTGTGTTGGCCTACTTCTCCATTGTTATTAAAAAAAAAAAAAAATTTCTGGAATGTATAGCTGCATTGAAGTCCAACACATAAGCCAAAATAGACTGGACAAACATTGACTTGAAATATCATTATAATTTTCCTTTTAATGTTTGCCTGTAAATCAGATTGAATTATCTTAAACTTGAAACAGTTCCTCTACTCACTGAGTAAGTATTTTAAATATTTTTAGAATGCACAACTGAGTTTCAACATTTCTTGTGCTTCTGTTCCTGGTCTAGAATATTGAAAAATATTTACTGTTGGACCAGGCAGATAGCTCTGTTTTTGTTGCACTGAAAGAGGCATTTTACACAGGGATAATTCCTGCAGGATAATCTTGGTCAGAATTTTGGTAATTTTCTCTACAGTACCTGGCCTATTCTCTGAGGATGCATTTAATTTTAAAAAAACCAAAACCAACCAAACAAAAAAAACAACAGGGTGCAAGTGTAAGCTGCTTACTTTAAGAGAGCATGTTTCCCATAATACAATGACCTTCCTGTAGATCATTTTCTATAAATGACTCCAGAAACTAATTGTAACTAAGAATGAATGCCACCACCAATGTCTTACTGTGAAAAAGATGGATAAGATTTTTTCGTTTCTAAGTGTGCTGTTTCAATTTCATGACACACATCCTAGTCTTTTATGTGAATTAAAGGCCTAATTCATAATTAATAAGACCAGGAAAGGATTGGTTTTTCAGTTGATCCCTTCTAGAAATGAGTACTGGTGGTTGAAATGTTCTCTTGATTTAAGTCATTTAACCATTCTGCTCATGTGCAACACGGACTTCACTATTTGTGACAAAAAAGATATTTTAAAATAAAATTATTTAGAATATTTCCAGAAAAAAAACCTTTGAGTTATAGAACTTTACATTGCCAAGGGACACTGGCTTCAGTTATTGTCTTTATCCCATTCTCAGATGTTGGTTGATTTTGTTTTTTTAGCTAACAAATGAAATACAATTACGAGTAATTTTCAAAGTTTACAAAACCTGTCTTTTAACTATTACAAGGCTGTCAGAATACACATGAGGATGAGAAAATATTAATCCCTAAGCTAATGTTGCTGGTGTACAAAGAAAAATAAATGATTGCAGGACATCTTTACTGGGTCTCATTTTAGCAAATAAAACAAAGATGCATAGTGGTCAGACAGCAAAGCTATTTTATGAGGAGTTAGTGATCCACACAGTGACTAATCCAGGTGCATGTCTTGGTATCATGGATACTGTGTGACCACTATTTAATATAGGTGTATCTGATCATAATTAATCAATGTGTAGTCACTGCACATATAGTCAATGCGTATTCATTCCTAAACATATATACAGTGTGTTGTCTTGCCCACTTTAAATATTATATGCACCTGTTTAGAAACTGCAGCTTTATTGAGATTAAAAAAAAAAAAATTAGAGTGTATTGCACAAGGGACTCCTCAAAGCCGAGTCCTCATTCCAAGCTTGTTTGCTGTCAGTGACACATAAATCTGTGCTGTGTGCAAGGCTCCAGAAGAACACCAGTGAACCTGGAAGTGGTGAACCTCACCACTGACAGGAGAATAGCTGTCATCCTTGTTTGCAAATGTACTGAAATTGCTGGATATAAAGCTAAGAGGAAAAGGAAACAATCGTGAGAACTAACATGGCTGCTCTGGTAGCTTAAGGCAGAAAATATGTACAAAGCAAAATAAAAAATGGGGCAGAGTGATTCCCACGGTAATATGTGAGAAGGTAGAAATTTAGTTAGTTGAATATTAAAGCAAACAAATATGAAGTGAGATATTCTATATGTTAACTGTTCAGACTGCCTGTGATTGAATGCCAATAAGGCATACATTAATTGTGAAATCTCCTAACACTAATTAGCCTGATGAATAATTTCTTAATGAAACTGTGAAAAATGCTCTTCTGCTTGCAAAATTTGAAAATCAGACAAAAGACTGAACAATGCAGTTGTTATTTCAAGATTTTAGGTATTGCTTTCTCTAGATTTTTGGCTAACTATGACTTACATAACAAAAACAAGGAAAGTGTGATGAAGTAAAATACTTGGAGTTCACAACCACACTAGCAAGTTTTATCTGCTTTCAAGAATCAAATTCAGTTAAGAATCTCATGAAATCAGAAGAAATAACACTGTGTGTTATTGACTACTGCACCACAAGAATTTAGTAATGGTTTTAATGTTCTGATGTTTTGAAAACATATCGCATACTTAAGATTAATAAAGCTTTTAATCAATTTTGGGATGTTGGATCAAAATCTTCAGATACTGAATAAAATACATTTTTTTTCCAGAAATGTTGCTGTCAACATCACAGACGTATTTGCTTTTACAAAGAATACTTCATGTCATTGAAGAAAAAAAGAAAAACTTTTTTTTTTTCACTTCCTACATTTTAAGGGGCTTGAGGTGAACATAGTGGTTTCTATAGACATCTCCAATACTGATCTTTCTAGAGAAAGTTTAACTTCATCTTTAAAATTGTCATTAATGGGATTATGTTACAAAGAAAATAAAAACACTGTAGTCCAACAGAGAATTGACAAATTTGAAGAACTGTCACTCCTTGTGTCCAGAAATGTTTATCAGATTAAATAAGTGAGGTATCTTTGAGTAGAGACAAAGAAAAGTAACTTTATTTTGGGGGTTTTCTGTTTTTTTTGTCTTATTTTCTAACATGATGGCATAATAGAAACATACAGATTAACACAGACTTAAATCTCTAAGACAACTTGAGGGGCTGAGATGTGAGGTACTAATGAGAGCTGAACACCAATCTTCCCAAACAGAGAATAGATGAAGTGGGAAAACAGATTTTAAGCTTGTTAAGTTGAAGCACTGAAGAATGAAACCTATAAACCTATACAAAAGGGAACTTTCTAACCTGACTACTATTTTAGGACATGTCAGGTTTTGGATATCCAAACTGAAATATTGTGAAGTCTTGGGTTTCACAAAGTGAATATGGCTGACAGTCTCGAAAACAGGCCTTGTGATAGTGGCAGGTATTAAAAGGGAAGAAGCAATTTAATAATTGAGGTCCCAGAACATTCTTAAGTGCTTTTAACACATAGCTTGTTATTCTGATGATGGCAGTTACAACGGGTTTTTTCACTGTTTGTTTTCCTTTTTTTAAAAAAATGTGATTGAATCTTTCCCAGGTTGAAAATATTACAGTATTCCATATGAAAGAAGAAATATTCTTCTATAACTAAACTATATTAATATAAACAGATTTTGTTTATAAATCATATGTCTGCTACATTCAAAATTGAAATAGCTTAAAACGTTTAAAAGAAAAAAAATGTGAATATTTCCTTGAGATATCATGATATTAGATAATTAAAATTATATTTGTAGTGACTTTTGCTTTTCACTATATAAAAGGTTATATGTCAGAAAAAAAAAAAAAATACCAAGGGATGCTCACTGTAATTAGAGCTAGATGCATACTGGCTCTTCAGTTATATATATATATACACACACACACATA
>NW_010129578.1:0-8059 GCF_000699245.1 Pterocles gutturalis | reverse complement strand
CAGGTTGAGTTCCAGTTGGGCTTTTGTCTCTGTTATTTTAACTCTGCATGACCTGTCAAGATCCCTGTACTCTATTTGTCTTTCAGGGATTGTAAACTCTCCTTTTTTCCCTGAGTCCCAGGAAAAGCTCTTTGTTTAGCCAGGCTGGTCATCTTCTCTGCCACTTTGTATTTCTACAGATGGGGACAGCCTGTTCCTGTGCTTTTAAAACTACCCTCTTGAGGAATGTCCAGCCTTCCTGGGCCCCCTTACCCATCAGGACAGTCTCCCAAGGGACTCTCCCAGCCACATCCTAAACAGCCTAAAGTCTGCCCTTGGAACTCCATGTTAGTGGTTTTACTGGCACCTCTCCTTACTTCACCAAGGATCGAGAACTCTGTCATTTAATGGTCACTAAGCCCAAGATGGCCTCCAACCACCACATCTCCCACCAGTCCTTCTCTGTTTGTGAACAGCAGGTCAAGCAAAGCACCTCCCCTGGTAGGCTTGCTTACCAACTGTGTCAGGAAGTTATCTTCCACACACTCCAAGAACCTTCTAGACTGTTTCCTTTCTGCTGTGTTGTATTTCCAGCAGATGTCTGGCAAGTTGAAGTCTCCCACAAGAACAAGGGGGAGTGATTGTGAGACTTCTGCCAGCTGCTTATAGAATGCCTCGTCTGCTTCCTCCTGCTGGGAAGGTGGCCTATAAAACACTCCCAGCAGGATATCATCCTTGTTAGGCCTTCCCCTTGTTCTTACCCATAAACATTCAAACTTATCATCACAATCCTCAATTTCTATACAATCAAAACACTCCCTAACATATAGAACCACTCCACCTCCTCTCCTTCCTTGCCTAGAATCCTTCCTTGCCTTTCATCCTCTTATATTTTTGCCCATATTCAGAAAGATATAGAGAAATTAGGAATATCCTCCGCCACCTCGCTCGAAAAATGTAACCAAAACCCACATTGCTAAGGTTTTGGATGCACTTGGTTTGCCGGCAAGATCTCTTACCAACAGTTGTGCCATGTGAAACTACATAGATTAATTAACCAGTTGTAGAACTCCCTCTGTCCTGTAAGGTATCCATAGGTTTTGTTTTTATGTGCTCCTTCAAAAAGGAAAATGTTAGCCTGGTGAATATTCCGTGTACGTGTAAAAAGCGTTCAGAGCAAGACACTGATAATCTTCAACTCAGAGACCAGCTTCAAGCAGGTAAAACTGCACTGAGGAAGGAAACTGAAGTGAAGAAAAGTAGAAAAGTAGAAAGATATTTCCGTTTTATCAAATAAACTGTTTTCTGCCAAAAAGGTTATGACAATTCTTTTGGCCTCCACAGCCATTGTCCTGTTACTATTGCAATGAGTATTCTTACACTTGGTCTGCTATATAGGACCAAAAAGAGATTCCTTTTATCTCTACAGGCACAAAATGTTATTCCTCAGCTGGTATATATAACTGAAACTGCTGTTACTCAATTCAGGGTAGCTCAGTTAATCTATGTCAACGAAGAACCTGTCCCAATGTAGCAAGAATAAAACTTCAGATAGTTTTTGCTGTCTCAGAAATCATACTTTATTAACCAAAATACTTTACTACAACTCACTTGCATTGGCTAGATATGTTTAATAAAGACCAGACTGGATCATTATATTGATGTAATCATTATAAACTTGCTGGATCACCCTCAACATCCAAAGATTTTAGCATGAAACATGTAATTGAATTCCAGCGTACAATTAAGGAAGACATCTACTCATGATTTAAATCTTTGACTGTCAGAGTGTTGTCTGTTCCAACAGATTGATTGCTCTTCCATTTGTAACTGATTTCCATTTCTGGTTATAGGAGCTTATTATATACCTTTGCCTATTAAGTTAGAGTTCTCATATCACATAACATCTCTTCAGCTATTAAGGCTATAGCAAACAAAACCTTATGGGCAGGATTTTCTTTTCTTTTCTTTTTTTTTTTTTTTCCTAAGATCATATTAGAGAGTCAAGGAAAAAAGTGAGTTACATTTTCCAACATAAAAGAACTCATGATGAATAAGGGATTGTATTGTTCAGGATTATCAGTTTGAATTGAGTGTCTAGTACAATAAAGAGGCATCTTAATGTAGGTGTTTGCTAATTTATGTTAGGAATAATGAAAACCACCTTGTTTGATTATTTCTTGTTTAAACCTTATGAGAGCTGATAAGGGAAAAAAATAATTGCATATTTTCGACTTACAGGGATTTTCAAATTTAAAATACATTGACTTTCAAAATAATGAAAAAATGGCCTGGACTTATTACCATTTTTACAATGTTGGAGCTGTGTGATTTCTAGGCATCTGAAAAACAGTGTTTACTGTCTTTGAAAATACCTCCAAATGCACAGATCATCTTCCAGTTTGCTGTCTATGTCATCTATGAAAGGTGAATATTTCAGTGGAAGGTTTGAAGACTTATAAATATCACTGCTGTACATGAAGAAAAAAATCCGATCACTGCTGTTTATCAACTTACTGTAGCTCTTGAAGAATAAAGGCAGCTAGCTGTGCTACAGTAATTTTAACCTCTTTTTGTTTACAGATTATCTTACTTTTTTCCTCTAAAACTCATATAACTGCTGTCAGAGACTGCTAAGCATCTGTTTTTGTTGTCTCAAAGAATTTTGGGCAAAACATTTCTAAAGAAGAGGCTCCACCATGGCTATGCTCGGGAGGAGCATGTTAGAAGAAAAGTTCTTTTGTGATCAGACATTAGCAAGTTGCTAACATTCTGAGTGACAGGCACACCTGTTGAGGTGTGGTTGCTCGGGTCTGGGGTTTGTCTTCCAGGTGGAGAACCAGACGCCTGGTTGGTGCTTGACTCTGAGCAGTTGATCCGTAACGTTCTTGGAGTTGCTGAAATAATTATTGTCTGATTCAGTGGAGTCTGTGCTCCTTTTCAGAGGACCACAAAAGATTCACCTCCATTGACTGTCCACTGAAGTGGGGCGAGACAACTGCTAAATGCATTTACAGTCTTTTTAGATTCAGGAGAGGAAGTAACATTGTTTAATATTGCTTCCAGGCCTTAGAAGGAGATACTTTCTACTACTAAAACAAACTATTTTAAATTATTCTATATTTTTATTGCATCAGTCTTTACAGAGCTGGCTTAGCTCTAGCAAAGGAATTCGTATAAATCCTGGAAGTCTATTATTCTCTGATAAATGTTGTATCAAACTCTTCAAAACTAAAGACAGGCATTGACAGATAGTGGAATTTTTATAGTAATGTTAAACCACGTCAAATTGCACAGACTGGAAAAATATGTAAACCCTAAAAATAAATATTGTTGTACATCAATTTTTTTAAATAAACGCCTTCATCTCTTAGACATTGAAATGCCTTCTCTTACTCTTAGAATTTTGGTATGGATAATGAGATTAACATTGAACTCTGTTGTTTGTATGAAAGGCCCTGAATTGTAAGCAATACTAAGTAGTTTAATTTTATTTTTTTTTTGCAAGTCATGTGCAAGTTCAATAAGTCTTTACTTCTGAAAAGTCATATTTCCTAATAAATGTTTTTGTACTATTGGTATGCCCCATGTGGTTTTAAACAGACCAACAGTAAGCCATGATTAGTAGCAGTAACCCTAGTAAACTATTTGTCTGGACGACATCATCACACTAAACCTTCGGCTTCTTGCATGGATTGAAGAAGTGAAGCCTGGTTCACAGCAGATAGAAGAAACATATGGTGAATTTTATTAGTCTTCTGAGGCAACTTAAAAATCCCAGGGACTTCTGTGATTGCTTTTTTTCCTCTTATATCTGCAACATTATAGAAACCATACTGTGTATGGTAGAGTGATGAGGAAGATGTGGATTATCCTTGCATGCAGAAGGTGCATTGTTAGTTAGACCTTGGTGTCACACTGAGAGGAAAACTCAGACAATAAATGCCACAAAGCTTGTGAGCACCAGGGAAGCACGAGTACAGTCCTGGTAGAGTGCTCCAAAGTGAAAATCAAAGTAAGCAGATAATAGCAGACATTGGTCTGGGCTTTTTAATCAGGTACCTGGAGCAAAGCTCAGGCAGGAATGATAAATCTGTGGCTATGTTATGTCACAGAGGGAGCACTGCAGTTAATCAGGTCAATGTTTATGTTAACTGTGGTAGAAATCATTGAACATTCACCATTCACTCTTGCAAATGAATCAGCACATTAGAAACTCTTGTTAATTTATGGAATAGCATGCAATCTCACTAACTATATAGGTGGAAACTGAAAGGTAGGCAATTTGAAACAATCCCTAGTTTAGATGGGGTGTTGATATAGTGAAATGCATAATGTGAATGTGAGTTAGCATTCTGAAACATCCATTTGCAACAAACTAATGGGCAATTAGGAGGAAAGCCCACAAGTCTTGGCTAATGCTAGATAGCTTTACTGATACTCAAAGCACTTAGATAAATGTCAGCGTTTTGGGGAGCTGAGCTCCTGGTTATGACCATTGAACTACAGAAAGCCAAGCCTGCAGTTTCTGGTCTCTAAGTTTTAAAGCCACAATCACTAGCACTCTGGGAGTGCTCTCTGCTGGGTCCTTCCAGAAGACCCCTGGGGACATAGCTCCAATCAGTCACTCAGCTACCTCAAGGATTTTCTCACTGACACAAGACAAACAAACTTCCCCAAGTACAGAAACAAGCAATGTCAAATTATCTCAAAGCTTTTTGGAAACAACTTGCTGCCTTCAAGAGCTGGGGAAGAGCACACTCTTCCCAGCACTCTGTCCATAACGTAAGCAACATCATCTGCAGACACAGGGAAACATAATTATCTGCTAATGTTTGTGGGTGGCATTGGAAAAACATTATGAGTTGTTTTGTTGGCTTTCCTTATATTTTGTCCAATTCTTACATCTAAAGCCAGTCAGCTCTTGAGAATTTCCAAACTGGAAATGTTGATTTTCACAAGTGTGGCATTGTTTGTTCTCAGCTGTGAAGATTTCCAGATTTCCTTGGAAAGAACACTTAAATTCCCTATTGCATGTCTTTTTAAAGCCCACCCGTCCACAGTGTTTAGATGGCAGTCACTACCTACTATTATCTACCACCATGCCTGTGGCTAATGTAAATGGCATTGAAGCCAAGCAAAATGCAAAGAATAGAGGTGGATTTATGTTTTTGCTGAGGGAATTTTCTAGGATGGAAAGAAGAGTCTACAAAATTTCTTCATCCATTATCTTTCCTGCATCATCTTCCCTTCAACATTACAAACATAACATTAGTACACAAGATAAAAAGACCAAAACAACAATTAATGCCAACAGAAACAGCTGGGTATGTTTGAAGTCGACACACAGGTTGCTTTGACTAATTTTGGATAGTTGTTGCTTTCTGTTTCTTACTTGAATTAAGGTTACACTCATTAATCATAATCTGATTATGTTGGAAAGCACAGAAACTGAAGGAGGGAAGAATCACCTGAATGCAACCAGTCTGTCTACATAAAGGAAGTTTATATCAAGTTCAGTAGGGAGATATACTTTCTAAAAAGAGTTTTGTGGAATTTTTCAGGACAAAAGAGGACAAAACACTTCCATTGTCTTCAGAGATAAGCACAATGAAACATGAAGTGCTAAAACTATTTTGAAAAAAAGGTATTAAGTACATAGAAATTAATTTTAGCTCACTGTGTGAATTGCAAATAACATGGTCCTACCAGATACAACATAATGATTCACCAGTGATTAAAGACAAGAAGTGTCATGTCATCATTTGCAGACAGTCTGACATGCTGCAATGATTTGTACATCTTAAGGCCAAGAGTATGATAGCTGCAACAACCTCCATACAAGTTTCCATCAGCATGAGTGGATAAACATTGTGACATGTTACGGATTTCACCTTTTAAGTCCTGCACTTACAAAGGGGCTAAGTGCAACATCTATCAGAAAGAAGACTTGGGGAACAGAATAGCCTCAAATGAGAAAATACATTCTGATTAACATCCTTGTTTGTCACATAGGTTATTTTTCATAATCATCTGATGATCATTGGAGAAAGGATACTGCACTGGATGGATCAGAGGCTTAATTTATTTGATTTCTGTAGGAAAGCCAAACCAAACTAAAATAAATCACACTAAAACAAGTTAAACCAGCTATGCCAAACCAAACCAAACCAAACCAAGCCAAACCACTCCCTCACTGCTCACCCCAATTTTCTGTCATTTTCATTCTTAAGAATGATTGCAGACGTTACATTTACTTTTCTTTTGCATTCTTTGGAATGATTTGGAGGCCTTCAAAACAGATGCAGCTGATAAGTGCAGTTCTTCAGCCAGTGGCAACAATGAGGCAGATGCTGATGGTCAGAAGAATCAGCTCCTGCTGCACTCCAAAGAATATCTTGTCAGGTGCCAGTCTCTGATGATCACATCATGTAGTTACATGTTTTATGTTCGCAATATTACAACAGAAATTCCTTACAATGTCAATTGCAGAAAGAACGGTAGGATTCCAAACATAGAATTCACCATGTGAGTGTTGAACAGATAAAGGACAGAGAAGAAGATGCCTGGGGTACTCAGGCTGGTGTTGAAATCTGTATGTTTATTGCAGCCTCCGGGAGATTTATTAATGCATGGTTTTGAAATGAAGCATGTATCTATTTCTTTTTTATTTTCTTAATTTTCATAATTGTCTTCTTTCCTGTCTCTATTTTATTTTTCTTACAAATTTAATTAAAACAAACACTTAATATTAGTATAGAAATTAAGTTATGAATTTAAAATATACAGCAGCCAGACAATTGAAATGTCAATATTTCAATGAAAAGTCTAATTCTGACAATCTGACAATCTACATGAAACCATTTCTCAGTATGGTCAGTAATCCAAAATACCACAAACCATAAGTGTAGTGTGATCAGGTTAATGTTGCCATGGGAATTTTAACACTGTGATTTCTTGACCCGTACGCATTTGATTTCTCACACAAAAATGACAGTAGCTGGGATCCTTAATTGCTATAAAATTATATAGTTGAACTGAAATTATTGGACTTGTCTTGGACCACATGAACTGAGGTTGTATTTTAATACAATTGATAACTGTTCTGTCTTTCTGTCCAGAGCACTTCTGGACAATGGGTACTCCTTTTGCATTGTTGGAGCATGCACATAGAAAAAATTACCTTGTTATTTCATTAATAAGAGAAAAAGACTATGGCTCAAGGTAGGACAATCTTAATGGTGTTCATGGCACCTCATTTCAACCCATGAATTAAATTATAAAGTATGGATTAAGAGCCTAAAAAAGTGTGGAAGATCTAATATCTGTCTTTTTACTTAAGGAGATTAAAATGGTGACTCTCAAAAAAGTTTTTTAAAATGTCACCACTCAGTATTGCGGGGAGGAAAAAAAAAAACCACCTCTGCAGGATATAAGCAGTGAAAATGAGATTCCTGTGGTGAATCTATCTCAGGATGATGCAAGGCTTGGCTGGATGTGGAGGTCTGAGAAAACCCATGTTGAATTAGGAGTTTAACCTCCAATTCTGTATATTCAAATTTTCCAGATGAGTTGGCTTGACCTTTGGTTCTGGGCAACCACAGCAATTTTTAGATCAAAAAAAACTCACATAAAAAAGGAATTAGAAAAGGGTTTTTCTGAAGGAATTGTTACTCTATGGCACATCACACACATATAAAGATATGGCACATCTTTATTTGCTTTTTTCATTAGATAGAGATGAGTGATGTTCTCTTCAGAAGGAACAGGAGTTCATAAAGTTCAGGACAGTGTCAGACTTCAGTGACACAGAAAGCGATGTAGCACAGACCACGATCTCTTCAGTATCTTTGTCCACTCAAACAAGGTCAGACCTTAGTCTTCCTCCTGCATCTCATATTGGTATGAAATAAATTGCTATGAAGCGTGTTATTTAGTGCCTCCAGTGGTATTATACTTTTTTTGAACTAGACACTAGTTGAGTGGTAATCAGCTAGTCTACTCATTAATTTGATACAAGGTCAGCTGATAAAAAGTTCATCAACAAACTGAGCAAATTGAGTGGGTGTGTTGATCTCCT
>NW_010129577.1:0-4018 GCF_000699245.1 Pterocles gutturalis | reverse complement strand
CCTCTCCTCTGTGCCAGGGAGAAAGTTGGGAGAGCATGGACCAGTGTCTGTCCCTCCATCCTCCCTCCCACAACACCCCCTGAACACCCCTACAGCACCCCACATCCCCGGCCTGTGAAGGGGAGTAGCATAGGCCTCTCCTCTGTGCCAGGGAGAAAGTTGGGAGAGCATGGACCAGTGTCTGTCCCTCCATCCTCCCTCCCACAACACCCCCTGAACACCCCTACAGCACCCCACATCCCCGGCCTGTGAAGGGGAGTAGCATAGGAGGAGGAAGCTGTGGAGGGGGGGAGGAGGAAAAAGGATGAAAACATTTGGGATAGGAGGAAATGGGCAGAGGGAGGGAGGCAGCCCACCAACAAGCCTGGAAACTCATCCCTACCTCCTCCTGGGCTTTGGCAAATCCTGAGGCTTTGAGTTCCTGGCCCAGCTCCCAGGGGAAAAGGAGCCCCCCCATGCCCCCCCACTTTGCAAACCCCACAAGCAGGACGTGGTCAATCCCATTCCTTCAGCCTCCCGCTGCTCCAGGGAGGCAAGCTGGAAGAATCAGTGGGGAAAATTAGAAATGGGCTTTTACAGAGGTCGACCCACCCTCTTCTCTTCTAATATGAGGGGGTCCAGCCCAATGCTGCTGCCTGCCTAGTGGTGCTTGCTGCAACCCGCATGCTTTCCTTCCCCAGTGCAGTGCAGGGATGCCAGGAATCACACCACTCTCATCCCTCTCCCCAGTTATCACAAAGGCTACAGGCACAGAGTGGGGGACCTGCAGAACAGCCCCAAAAAATGGGCTGAGCCTGGCTCAGAACATCCCTGGAGGTGCCGCCAGTGGAGAAATCATCCCTGTGAAGAAACTGTGGGACATGAGGGATCCAGTGACCAAAAAAACCAGTGCTGGCATTAGACCAGAGATGCCACTGGGTGTCTCACACCTAGCCCTTGCCCTGGGGTATCACCTCCTGCCACCATCCCAGCTTGCTCATCCTAAAACAGGCTCTGCCTCCAGCTCAGCCCCAGGGCAGTGAGACATAGGCTGGAGGCAGCACAGAGAGCTATGGGCTGGGAGTGGGGAGGAGGGACCTGAGAGCACCAGGGTGAGGGGGGGCTGAATGAGGCCCTATGGGCACCCTCCCCATCATGGAAGGGGTCTGTCCCCCACCCCGCTACCAGCAGTAATTCCCATACCCATCCAGTATGTGCCCTCATGGCTGCCGCGAGGAGAATGGAAACATCTGGAAGTCACCCGCAAACAAGCGGCGCTCCCAGTTAATGAGGAAATATGAGCCGGAGACCCTGGGCAGCAACAGGATATCTGCTTCTTGTGCGCTGAGCAAGGCACCCCCTTCCCATCAAGCCCCCCACCTGTCCTCCTTCCTGGGGAAACTTCCAGGGATGGGGCTCCAGGAGTGTTGCAGTGCTCCCAGAGCCCCATCCCTGGAAAGTTCCCCAGAGAAGGAGGGCAGGCAGGAAGGCAGCAAACAGAAATATCAAGGAAGACAAACCCAGGGGTGAGCACCCCATCTTCAAACTGGGGTGACCCCATCACCCTCCCTCAGCTCCCCCCTGGCACTGGGGTAAGGGAGAAGGGAATTCTTCTTCTCCGGAGGGAGTCCTGCACCAGCCTCCTTCAGACATCAGGTCTGTGAGCAGCAGAGGCTGCAAAGCAAGGTGTGAGGAATGACCCAGCACCCCCTGTCCTCCTCCCCAGCACCCTCCATCCCTCTCTCCATCCCCATTGCACTCAGCCACCCAAAAGACCTTGGCCCCATGCCGGAGGGATGAGCATCGGGAAGAAGGGGAGGGACAATTTGCACAGCCCTGTCTTTGATGTTGTAGGAATCAAAGCAAATCCTGAGCTGGGAAGGCTGTGGGGCCACTTTGCTCCCATGATAAGTGCAATGGCCGGTCTCTCCATAATGGTAAGACTGGTACTGTTGCCTGGGGCACAGGGTTACAGATGGGATGAAAGGTTGGGGTGACTGAAGGTAAATGAGGTAGCCAGGCATCTGTGGTGATGGGGCTGGGAGGTGTCCAAGTCTTAGCTCCTGCCCAGGGCACCCATGGGTTGTACAGTGGCTCTGCAGCACTGTCCAGCCCCACAGCTACCTCTTGTTTATTAGCTGAGGTGGATAAACAGGCTGGGAGGCAGGACTGAATAGATTTGCTTTACAGGCAGCTGTATATGAAAGAAGGGGGGTCTTAGGAGGGTGCAACCCCTGCTAGGGAACAGCCAGGGGGCCTGCCCCACCTCTGCTCATACCCAGGCAGCCAATGGCCAGGATGGGCACTGAGTCCTGGAGCCAGCACATACCCTGGAGGTCTGCAAAACCCTTCAGCACCAGCCTCAGTAGGACAAAAGTCTGGCTGGCATGGCTGCAAGACTACAAGGTTTGGGGAGAGATGCTGAAGAGGGGGTATTTCCAGCTGCTTTCCTGAAAACGGAGCCTGTTCTGGCCCGGAGCACAGAGATCCTTGGAGCAGGGGTGAGGAGGAGGAGGCAGAGGAGAGCCAGCCGCCCCATAAGGAGCAGAGCATGGCCCCCGTCCCATCTGGAAGAGATTTGTTCTGCATTCCCCAGCGGAGGCGATTGCCATAGCCCAGGCTTCACTCCCCGACACAGCCCCCGCCACAGGGCATGGGGATGGGGGTGAGAAGGGTGAGGGGGAGCCCCTTGGTCTGGGGGGGCGACATGACCTGGTAGGCCATGCAGAGAGAGAAGACCCAAAGAAAAGGTCTTTTCCTGCCTCTCCCACCACCCCTGTTGGCTTCCTCTGAAGTGGGACATGGGGGAAGAGATGCCTATGCTACCTCTGGCAAGCAGGGAGGATGCAGGTCACAATTTCTCCTCCTTTCCTTGCTACTGACACAGCTCACCCCTCCTCAGACCTGAGCTGCTGTCTCCCTCCAAGACATGGACCCACTTAGCAGTAACACCAACATGCACAGTCCACGTGCTTTTCTTAATCCGTAATGGAGAAGACCTCCACAGAAGGCAGAAAACCCAACTATTCCATCTCATAGAGGAGAAGCCAAAGAGGCTGAGAACAGTGCCAAAATCCTACTGCTGCTTAGCAAACCTCTGAGCAATAAGGTGCTCCTGCCCAGACACCCCAGCACAGGCGACCTGAGCCTAGCCAAGAGGCCAGGCTCCATTTTGGCATCTCCTCTGCAGACATCTTGTCATCCCTTTAGCCAGGCCCTGCTCAACCCCAACAAGTCTCATCTCGCTTTTGCCAGCAGAGCCACCTCCCTTCTCCTCCACAGGGCCCTGAACAAGTGCCTGTGCCTGGCCAAGTGCTCCCCAGCAGAGCCACTGAGTCTTGCCTGGAAGCCATGAGGGTCACTGGTCATGCCGTGCCCACCAGCAGGTTGCCCCTCATTGATACTGATGGGGTCTTCTGCCCTGTGACCATCAATGGACAAAGCAACGAAGTGCAATGCCAGAGGTATGTGGTGTCCCATATGTGGGCAGAACCCCTCCCTGGTGCCACCAAGGAGCACCTCCTTGAATTTTCCCAGTGCCACCCCTTCACCCTGGTCTGACACGATGCTGCTGATATGGTGCTTGTCCTGACCCCATAATGCCCGCAGGGCCCATGCAGCCTTTGAGGAGGCTGTTATCCTGCTGATGCTCAACCCAACACTACCAACAGATCCTTGGCATGACTGCCTACCCCCAGTCTCCGTTCCTGGTTGGCATCACAGGAACCGGGGACTTCCCATCCAGCGCTGGACGGGATGACTCTGTGTGATACATGAGGGGGTCACACACAGGGGGCAAACAATTCTCCTTTGCCCCCCGCAGCCAGGCTTCTCTAACCAGGTTAGCCAGTGACCTGGGCTTCCCCCTTCTCCCAAATTCATGGAAGTGGGCACCCAGGAGTGGGAGGCAGCCAACACTGGAGGATGGGAAATGGCACTGGGGAAGTGGGGGGGTTGGGGGGGCGGGCAGTGACAGAGAAGTTCCTGGAGTTTTGTGTCCTGGATAGTTGGAATAAATCTCATTTTCTCTGGTCTCCTT
>NW_010129576.1:0-38920 GCF_000699245.1 Pterocles gutturalis | reverse complement strand
AAAAACTTTATATATATATATAAACTATATAAACTATATATATAGTTTATACAAAGAATTAGAATTTCCTTTAGCCTGATCCCTTTAAGTCTTATGCAACTTTTCTCCACATTTGAAGATCTAACATAGCAAAAACTTGGAACATTTAAAGTTTTGGAAATACAGCACAGGACATGACTAAACATACAAAGCTGACCACAATGCATAAAATAGAAGACATACCAAAAAACTGACAAAATATTAAAGATGATTCCAAGTTCTTGCTTCTTAAACTCAGACAACAGGCAGCATACTGTAAACATCATTCACACATACGTACTTTTGCACAAAGTAAAATAATGTTAAGCATTAAACAAGATAATGGGAGAGCTTTAGTTAATTATTTTAATACTTTTTTTTCAGGCAGATTAATGCCTATTATACATACAGATTCATAAGAATTACTAAACATAATTTGTTTTTGGAACAAACATTTTCCTTTTGTTCACAGAGTAATCAAAAAAGCAGCAATTTCACACCTCAAATTTTAGTTACTGTTCATTTAATTTTGGTAATTCAGTAAAGGCTATACCATTTTCTTAATTTAGCAATTATGGAAAATTACAGTAGATAGAAATGCTTCTACAAATGATTTTAAGTTTTGTGAATAGCTATATGTTATAGTGTACCTATTGCAGCCAACATCTACTGTATCGACTTGTGCTGTAAACCAAGTTTTTCCACTGTTTATTCCTTTCCTGACTGCACCCTCTTTCTTGAACATTTATGAAGCATTTCCTATAGCTGTACGTATTTCAGATACGTAGAGTCACCCATATCTTGGTTGTAAAACAGAAGTTATTTATCAAATGTTACAGAGATTTAAGAGAAGCAATTATCCCTAAAATATGTTTGATATTAGAAACATTCAAGTTAATATTAGAAATTTTTAAATGGACTTTTTCAGACTAACTGAATTTATTCTTATTATTTCCAAGTTTTCTGAAAATTGCCATGGAAGGGCTGGGGGGAAGAATACTGGCTACAATACAGTAACAGAGCTATAAAAAGAGTTTAAATATATATATATACACATTCAAATGTTTAGCACACCTCTAGTTTATATATCTTTCTCCTTAACCAATGCAACTGCAGGGCCTTCAGGAAGTTCCAAAGACAAAGCCAAATACAACTACGTGGTTGCCACTGACTTCAGTGAAAACCCTTTCCCTTCCTTTGAGTGAGGGAAATGGTAGACAAAGATCACACAACAATTCTGAACAAGGTGTATATACACCTCCTGTGCCTGCAACTTCCTCTGTACACAGCTCAGTTCACAAGTGTAGCATGGGCATATTTTAAAGGTTCTCTGCAGCAATACAGCTTGAGATAACTGTCTACTACTAGCAGATAAAGGTGTGCGTGTTGCAGAACAAAGTCCTAGAAGCATCCAGAGTAATCCAGAATATTTCTTCTTAAGTCATAAGAAGGCTGGCAGAACAATGAATGACATCTGTTAGTTTTTTGGGACTTCATCAGGGAAATATTTTGGATGAATTTTCATTATTGGAATCCCCATATAATGCATCCTTACTAAAAAAGCTCAAAATGCGCTTAAACTACGTGGCTCTAAAATAAATTATCATGTATTAGGGCCTAATAGCATCTCAAGAAGCAGCTCAACAAGTGCTGAAAGAAAACACTGATTCCTTGGGTCAGCTGAGAGAGCTTGGATAGCAGCATCCTGGTGGAAGGTTGGGAACGCACCAGAGGTCACAGAAGCCAGAAAGGCTATGAGAAAACAGCAGATTTCCTATGCGATGTACTGAAATTACAAGGATATTCATCCTGCTTGTTTTTCACCTACAGCGTACAGGTTTGTGTGCACATACCTTACATATGAACACTGGGCTTTACTTGAATTAAAATGTGTTTCCAGCATGTTTTAAGTTGCAGGATACTGTATATTCTTACTTATTTCAGGTAAACCAAACACATTCAACTCACTACTGTGTACAAACCTCATAGTGTTCATATTCATCCACATCAAATGTCTTAAAGTCAAAAAATCCATGCTGCAAGGCCTAAAAGGCAACAAGGTGTCAGTTTATTCTGAAATATGATATATAATCTCATTTTATAATACTGCTTTTGAGAATCAAAACTGAATCACTAGATCTTTGTGCTTTTGCCTTATTGAAGCCTGTATGTTAAGACAACACTACATTTTGCACAGGCTAGCAACACAGACAACAAAAACTCCAACCATTTCACTAAAGCATGTCAGACTCATTATTTCCCCATGGAATACATTATAATGGGACACAGAAGCTGTTGCATATCACTTAAATAATAAAATTGATTCTCCCCACCCCACTATTTATGTTTTTTTTCTGTAAGGTAGACGACAAATTGAAAAGCAATTCCCTTTTTGTTACACATTTATTCAATGATTTCTATGCTGAATATATTCTCATGCAGTTAAGGCATAATAAAATACAGAACATTAAGAGTTTACTGATTTTCCATACCTAGCATGATACTCTGAGTTTATCACCATAACATCCAGGCAAAATGGCATATGCAGAATTCAGTACTGTGTATAACCTGTTTTTTATGATTTGCTTTTAATATACATTCCACTGATAGAATCAAGTTCACTAGACTACATTAGACAGTATTTATTACAAGATGAAAAAAAGACTTGTATTTGATTACTGTATTATTACTAAATATGCCAATTTTGTACTAAAGATCTGTGTATAATACCATATTAAAAACAATTATATGAATAAGGAATTCATAGCCCAAATTTCTTCCAAGGAATTAGTGAAAGACAGTTCTGCAGCATATATTTGCACTGAATCTACTGCATTCTGAGAAGTATAGATATTATGCAACATAGGATTAAGGTGTGATAAAAAATACATCACAGATCTACAATGTTAAAAACAATCATCAGTCTGCCATTATTTGCTACATATAGAGCACCTTTTTAAAGACAAAAAAATAGCTTTATATTAGACAACATAGACTCTACGATTGGACTTGTCATGAAACCCAAGATACCAAGAGGTTTGTCTGAACATCTGATTTTGAAAAGTGTATTTCATTTAACCATGGTTGGCTGGCTGCACTCCAGAACTTGTAGGCCCCTGAATCACAAGTATATATGTGCACACAAATGCCAAATTTACCCAGGTAGACTAAGATTTTACTTCAGATTAAGGCATACATTTTCCGCTCAAAGAGTTTTTACCTCTGTAGCTGAACTGGACAAAAATTCAATAATAAGTTTTATGGGAACAAAGAAGGAAAGAATTATTCTCAAAGTCCTTCTGACATGTTAGTTGCAGATAAATTACAGTGACTGCTTCACAGAGCTTCAGGATCCGTAGAATGCTACACAAATTAGAGTCTTGCTGTTAACTGACAGCTCCTTTCCCACCCCCACAGAACTAAAAATATTAAGCTTGATCTCTCTTTTTTGAGGGTTTAAGAAACACTTGTTTTTCCATACTTTTAAGAGTTACAAATAGTCTATAAAGTGTCTGTACAGAACTGTTCATATAGCCTCCTCCGTTCATCAAGATCACTGGGAAATTATGAACAAAATTTAATCTTTGCTAATAGTATGAAGTATACACTATAACACAAGGTTGCCAATTAAGATGTGACATAACATTTTAAGAAAAAGCAATATTGGAGCTTAATATTCCCCAGGACCAGGACTGTTGAAAGTGACACATCAAAACACTAGTAAGATATGTTAGGTTTCATTCTTTTTAAACAATTCCAAAAAGATTAGTGTCAAGCACTGAACCAGCTGTTTTGGGGGTAAGTTGGGGTCAAGTCCCTCCAAAAATTGCTCTGATTAAATCACAGTATACCTAGGTGTCTGTCTCACTTGGCCTTATCAACCTATGTTATTCCCTTTTACCAATATCTATAAATTATCTGTTCCCAGATTTAGTGCACTGCCTTGCACTGTTAAGAACTGCTCCCAGGCAGGCCTGCGGCGTTTGCACATTCTGATTCATAAGGTGAAGTTTAGAAAGCTGACAAAGACCAGGCCAGCCAGGTAAAAGTGTAACTTTCTTCCGTTGTAACTACTCACACAGTCCTCGGTAACTTAGGCTTCATGACAGCATACTACTCATTCACACATTGTGCTCTGAAAACAGATTTTTTAATGTATTTTAACAGTATTTTCTTTCACATTTTAAAAGTCAATTAAAATCTGCTTTGCCAAGGAAAAGTGTTGTTACCTTATTTATTCCCTGTAAACAGTCCAAGACTGTAAGATTGTACGTGCAGTTTCCAAATGAAGCATCCCTATAGATTTAATACAAATGAATTTAATATACATGGAATTATTTTAAGACCTCAGGGAAAGGCAGCACACAACAAAATATATTCAAGTTATTCAATCCCCTCCAAGAACTCTGAATTAAAGTTTGAAGAAAACATCTTTTTAGAAGCTTGTTTATGCTAAAGCAGACCCCTTCCAAAGATGTAGCTTAGTGTAAATGCAGTTAGATACTGCAAATTATTTTAAGTGCATATTTTACATCAGCTTACTACATGCCTTTTACCAAATTATTTATGCTGTCCTGCAACAGAAAGCTTTGCACTCACTCTCAATTGTGTAATTATTAGTATTGCAGCAAATAAAGCAAAACTTGCTTTAACCATTATTCGAGTCTTAACTGAGTTACACTAACAGGGAAAGGCAAATAGACTACTAGTTTGGATTTCATTTACAGATTCTCATTTTGATACCTGATTACAGATGTGATTAAAAATTACTCAGATATAACTGAATTTAAAATTACTTAACCTCAGTTCTGCCACTATGAAAATAATAATTTCTCTTTAAAAGACGACAAAGCAAAACATATTCAAATGGTAAGAGACACCAACATAAATAACACAACCAAAAAATAACAGCAACAAATGCATTGTGGAAAAAAGAAAAAGTTCTTTTCAAGGTGTGCTTCAGACCAGTTTGCATTTTAACAAAACTCTGCCTGGGCAAATTATTTCCTAATCACTCATTGAAGAAATCTTTTATAGCTTTGCTCTAATCTGTCTTATCCTGAGTTTTAAGAACTGCAGTTTATCAGAACAGCAAAATTCTATGTTTCAGCCATATACATCTTTAATCTACAATTGATGCAAAATTTCAAGCTTTCATTGATTTTTTGATAGTCTACTTGCTATAAGTAGTATGAAATTTGTTACATTGATATGCTCCTTCAATTCCAGGTACTTTAGGAGTAGAATATTCTTACCTATTATTTAAGAGTAAAATAAGTATAACAGTTTTGAGCAAGCAGTGTTCATAGAAAACGTACTTAAGAAAATAAAAAGCTACAATTTTGGGAGTGTCATCTTACAGGCAGGCTACTCTAGAAAAGCTTTCAAGTTAATAGATTATTAAAAAAATACTTAGCCACAATGTTTTAGAATAAGAACTTTAGTGTGAATAAACCTTCAATATCCAAATCCAAAGAAGCTTTTCTTTAAAATTACATTAGATAAGCAGAATATACCAAAGCTGTAAACCAGAAACTTTACAGACAATAAATTTTTGAGACGAGGAAGCTGGATAACAGATCATTTTAGCACAAAAGCATTTGAGCAAACAAAAAGGTCTTCGAGTAAAAAAAAAAAATCTTAAGGCCCCAGTGGGAACACGCACATAGCAGAAAATCTTTAAAAGCTCTAAGAGGTTTCTGAAGGGGCTGGCAGAAACAATAAAACCTAGAACAATGCAAACCACACATTAAATATTTAGAGAAAGAGGAATGGAAGACATGATTGTTGCAGACATGTTGTATGTTACATGTTCTTTTCCTATAACAAGAATATAATTTTAATTCTATCTATATTATATAACTACTTCATCAACTGATAAGGCATCTGATACTGCAGGACATAAAAACAATACTGGGAAAAAAAAACCCATGTAATCTCTAATCCATTAATAAGAAGTGCTACAAGAACGAGAGAGAGAAGGGAAAGGAGAGAGGGAGGCACAACATTGAACTTGACCTAGATGCACAAGATAAGCCTATCTCAATTCCAGGTGTACAGTATTCCTAGCTACAGCTCCCACAGACAGCTATTACCAGGGGAGTGCACATGGATGCTGGCAGCTAAAATCTATTGCCTACATCATCCATGCCTCAAACGCCTCATTTCTGTTGCTGTGCACCTAACCATTAAAACAGGTGCATTTGGAGCGGAGAAAACAGCTCTGCTGACACTTGCCATCCACACACAGTGAAAAAAGAGAAAGACTGAAAGCCAAGAAAATTCCAATTAGGCAAAGTTTTAGAATGAACAAATAAAAAGCTGCTTAAACCTAATCTCAAATTCCCAGAAACTCAAAGAACAATGGTATTCTAACGTGTTTTTTTTTTAAAGAAATGCAACACACTGAGTTAACATGTGAGAAACTCACACTCCCATCTATCTTTTGTGGCAGAATGCAATAACGTAATGAAACCATAAATAAACATCAGATAGGAATGACAGTACAGGATGGTAGTGAAATAACACCTTGAAGCAGTGGCTTAATATCACCTAATGCTTCAAAGGAAAGCATGATGTTTGATGAACCGTAGCAAATACTGAGCGCATTATATCAGACCTTGCCGTAATCTCTCTCTCCCTCCCATCCCCTCAAGTACCTTCTGGTAAGAAAACACAAGCAAATCACTAGAGTTCCTTCTATCATAATTTAGAAAACAAGAAAAATACAACAAAATCTATAGACTTTTCCCCAAGTCTCCTTAAAGCCACAGCACTCACAATCCTTTTCACAGTAAATCCAGGAATATATATATTTTCTTTTCTAGTTTCTGGAAGTACAACTGTCTGATTAGAATCAATTACAGATGCAAACCCCTTTATGAAACTTTGCTGTTTTATGCTCCAGAATTTTAAGCTAGGCTATCTAAAGGTATTAAATTTTAAGTGTAAAACCAAAGAAAATTTGGCAGCAGTTTTACATATAATCCCTGAGGACTCTGCATACTGGATCCACTGACATAGTAGAGGCAGATCTGACGTACAGGTAAGGCAAGTGCTTGCAGACTCAGTATTAGGAGATGAAACCCACGTTACCAGCTTCAGAACACACAGCAAGCAACAAAACACACCATACAGAGGTGATTTAAGTATTAAAGCAATATAAAAGCCTAGTTTATTTCTGAAGCAGTCGCAGTGTACTTATGAAGTGACATCTTTTATATTCAATCTTCCTATCAAATAGTTGATTTCGTGTAATTCCAGCTAAGTGTTAGTATTCCTTCAGAATTCACTCAAAGAGCATTTTGCAGAAGTATTAGAGAGGACAGATGCTTAATGCCAATCTTACTGCCAACTACGTGTCTAAAGAGGCCTTGAAATACTCAAAAGGCAAAGATTAAGAGTTTATCGTGACCTGATTTCCTGAATGTTTTAAATTACTTGAGTAAAATATCTTTTTGCTTAGAAGGAGCTGTCTAAGGTATTTTAAGACACTAATTATTTTGTTTCTTTCTTGTTAAAGGCAAAACCAAAACATCTCCCTTCTCAGTCACCTAGAGGACTTCCTCCAGGCTGAGTTATCAAGTTCTTTTTCTAGCCAAGAGAAATCAGTCAGAAGTCATGTAAAATCATTAAAAAGCTTTGTAAATACTTAAAAAACCACATTTGATCTTATTTTCTGAATCCTCCTGAATTAATACTTTTACTGAAGAAAACTAAATAATTAAAAACTAATGCAGAACAGATTGATTTCACCATTCTTCACGTGAACCCATTTTCTTTCCTCCTGATGTGTAAATTTACCAGACCACGGATAAAAATATTGGATACTGTCAGAATCTGTCATATTGCATACTAGTACTAACCTTTACAAAAATCCTGTTAGAAATACAGCTATTCTCATACCACTTTGACTTGAGAAGTCAATTATATAGCACTAGATCCACCAGCACGCACCTTCTTTCTACCAGTGGCAGATATATTTCACAATTTTAGAGCAATAATTAATAATACTAATTTTAGCTTGCATAAAATGCAATAGATTCTGAATGGGCCACACTTTGTACCACAGTAAAAGCAAATGCAAGCACTAACAGTTATTAGGAAGAGCACTGTAAAGAAAAAAATACCTTTACTAACTTTGAAGAAACATATAATTTTAGATGAAATTAAAATTAATTCCAGACATTCTTCCTATTTAAACTTTTTCTTCTCCTTTGTCCACTGTACGCAGTCAGCATCCTATCCTACAGATAACTAACGCAGGTGCTTATGTTTAAGACAGTAGTAGTCGTTTTTAACTTACTGGGACTACTTATGCACATACAAAAACATTTAGGTGTTTTGACTGGTGGAAACCAAGCCATTTGGATTTCAAATATTATACCTTTTTGTTCAACTCAGAAGTCTGTGTTTAAAGCAGCACAGAAGAGAAAGCAAGACCTCATTTCATATCAGAACAACAGAACAGAGCACATACAGACCTCTACCTGCAGTTTTACAGAGTGGGTGCTCCAGTTTCTGTCGCTGGTCACATGTTTCATTACAGTATTCTCCCAGGCATGGCCAAATGCATAACTACCTTGTTTTTCAAACAATGTTTTACCAATATTACCTGACAGTACTCTATGCGCTTTCAAAATGAGAAAAATGTGAATATTTCTATGAGATACAGATGTCGCATGAATCTGGGCCAGCACTGCAGAGCTGCAAATCCCACATCTGATTTCACAGTTATTGTAGCTGACCTCAATACTGCATAAAGCTTTCCCTGTCACCAAACCCCTCAACACTGTTGACAACAAAATAGTTTGTTTCCCCAGCACTTGCCAATAAAAAAATAAAACCCAAAAGCTACAAACTAAAATATAGCTCTGAAATTCATGTCATATCTAGAGATTGAACACAGTAATACTAAAACATAGTTGGTTTTTCTCTTTAACATAAAGTGAACACAGAATAATTTGAGGTAAAAATCTAAAATAATTTCACAATAGGAGACTGGTATTTATGATTATTTAAAATGGTGTTAGCACTGTTTTCTTAAATGGAAGTGAGAAGATACGGTACAAGATCTTCAAGAGACGAGAGTGTCACCAAGTGACAGTGAATCAGCCAAAAATAAAATGGAAGTGTCTCAAAAATAGTAGTGCCTTATCCTCCTGTTTTGTCTTCAGTTTTTCTACTACAAAAACAAAACAGAAAAATTCCATGTATCTTGTAAGAGCAGTATTCTGATTTCCCTCCACCCCTCAACCATATTTGCTGAAGCTGTCTTTAAATGAAATACCAGCTGAAGATCTAAGCCGATTAAGGCTTTTTGAGGTCACTGAGCTAGATGAAAGTAGATCAGTTTCCCAGTGATCACTTAATGTAAACATACCTCAGTACTCCATAAAGAATCTGACAATCCTGCAGCTTCTACCTATTGAAAATTATCTATTTTTTTCCAAATAGAAGACACTTCAGATATAAAATTAACAAACTTATTAAATAGTCTAGCTGTAAAACTTAACTGATCATTGCTCATTGATAACTCTTGCACTTGAAACTATTCAAATGCAGATGACCTATCCTGCAGAAGTTACACAATATCTAAGTTCCAGGCTCCACGAATAAACTCAAGTCAGTAAGTACTGAATACCAACGATTAATAACCCATTTCTTTTTCCCTCCTAGACCTTAGAATAGGAGGGAAGAGGTAAGACATTTGGGTTATGTTTTTCATTGTATATAAGAATCATTTTAGTCCTTTCCAAGACACTAAAGATGCAGAAGGAATGCAAACTTTCTCACAGCACCAACTTGTTTCTTCACAGTATAGCTCGATGCCAAGCAGACAGGGCAATGCTACTGCTTCCAGCACAAGTTCATTTGCTTGAGCCTCTGCATCATTCTATATTTTGCATCAGAGATGTCTCAAATGTCTTAGAACAGACAGGGAAGAAAATCTCAAAGGCCTTGGAAAAACAAGGGAATGAAGAATAAATTGTTTCTTCCCCATTCACAGCTAGACGACATTATCCCACTGCAGGCCCTCATTGAATCCACTTGCCCTGCTTTCAGTCAAGTAATTCTTAAGCTCCTTATGTATCTATTTCAGCCTCTTCCTATGACTCCGGCTCCCACATATCCTCTCCCTAACTACCAGACTCCCCATTTCTTACCTAGCCTCCTATCTTGTCAGAATCCTTCAGTTTATTTCCTGACTCCTCTTCATCCCGCCTCCTGTACAACTAGATTACACAGCCTTCTTTCCCAGCAGGATAAACTACACCACAGGTAACAGAATCTGCTTGGGCTCTAATCCAGTGCCAAGACCTGACATAGACCAAAGCCGCTCCAAACTTAAGTGCTTTCCAGCCCCACATCATATAAGAAAGAATGCTCAAGAATGTTTAATTCTCCTAGCAAAAGCTCTGTATTCCTTCTAGAAACAGCAAGGTTCTGCTCAAGAAGATTGCCTCCCTCCCATCCTCTAAAATAGCCAAAGCTTTGCATTAAAAAGACCCCAAAACCATACCAAAACTCTTAACAGACCACAGAAAGCCCACCATAAAAAAAAAAAAAATAACAATCTCTAAAAAAGCTTTAGTTTTAGCAAATCATTTCTCTCCCAGCAACCCAGGGCTTGAAACACACAGATAAAGACTGCAAGAGGAGTTATGTTTCAGAAACTGGCTACTCTATATTTATTGCCCTCTTCTTCTGAAGCTGACGGATGGAATTAAATGATTATACTTTTGTAATAATTTTGACAAGCCAGACTGCAAAAACTGAGTAGTCCCTTTGCTGGACACTGCCTTCTTCAATGTCTTCAGTTCGTATTCTCTCCCCTGGGAAACACAAAATGCTCTTTGTATATAATATACAGCTATCTTCAGAAAACCTTGCTGTTTCTTGTATTTTTTTACTCCTCCTTTGCTGAGCCCAGAGTAGCTAACTATTATATTTTGAAATATAATTTTATTAATTCAAACTCATTAAGATTTGTTTTGAATAATTAACACTTAAAATTAAATCGTTTCATGTTTTAAAATTTGTTACTGTGTTTCTTATCAGCCTCACAAGAAATCACAGAGACAATTACTTTCACTACTCCCCACCAGTCAAGCAGAAATAGCATTTTTTAATCATTGCTACTACTATTATCATCATCATTATTATAATGTATTGGTTGCAAGGCAAAGGTCTGTAGCCTTTGGTCTGAACAAACAGTGTCACATGAGACTGTTCTGCAGACACACTACTCCTCCCAAGTTTTCTGTCTTACAATTTTGGGATCTGATAACTCAGGTTCTTCACTTTGTCAGAACCTCTTTTCTACACACCTTAATCTTTACTTTGGTGAGGGAAAAAGGAATCTAAAGACATAGTAATTTCCTGTAATTCTAAACAGGAAATTTTTGTAATTGGTGAACAAAATACAGCTATTCTCAGGTAACATACATCCTCCACTACTAAGAGTTTTGATTCTTAAGCAAGTTTTGAATAAACTAAGCTTAAGATTCTGAAATATTTAGGTCACTTTAGTATTAAAAGCTCTTATATGAAAGAAATACTCCCGCCAAAGTTGAACCACTGAGAATTTGACATGAAAGGAAGAATCAGATTCTTTTAGACTCTACTAAAATGGTACATAGTAATCCCCAGAATGAAGGGAAATATCACACAGAAACATCTCACTTGCTGCTTCCTCAAAATGATAAGGAGTCAGAAGAATGTATTGACACTGTGTCTGTTCTCAGAATAATACAGTTTGCTTCAACGAATTTCTTCCAGAAATTTTCCAATAGCTGAACCTTCTGTAAATGGAATGGAGCAATGTAATTATTTCAAACTGGGAGAAGATCAGGCAACAAAGAATCTAAAAGGTGGAGAACACTATACATTATTCTTGTTTTAACTTAGATTACCACTCCTGTATTTTATATAGAATTTGGAGATGCTAAAAAACACTGACATGTTTAAAATAACATTTTTTTATGCATTGTATCAAGTATCTTTTACAATTACCTGAAAAAAATATGGGTATCAACAGCTCAGTAAACTTGCTGGGCTTTGGAGAGCTACCAATGACCAGGAGAATGTATAAATTCTCTGCCAATAAAAGCTATCACTGAATAATACCTTTTTATAAAATGTGTTTGATGGTTTAAGATTTCAAAGTCAAATTGGTCTTCACATACAAATCTACCATCCCCATAGTTTATACTATATCTGGCTCCTCCTGTACAAGCTATGAGGAGAAAGAGAATCTGATCTTCCTTTGGTGAGTGGAATCAGATTAATTTGATATAGACAAGGTAGGTCTACATTTACAGCTGCACTGGCTGACAGTGAACAGTACTTGTCAAACACTGACTCCTCTAAAATAAGAGGACATCGACCTTCTTGAAGTTGGCTTTTATTCCTAGTGTTTGCCTAAGAATAGTGTAAGGTATTTTCATTCATAAAGTCCAAGGTACACACCAAAAATAAATATGTAGAAGTCTCTTTATTAGATAGTCATGACAGCTAAAACTCCTCAGATTCAAGTCTCAATATGTTGACCTTAGTACAGAAAATAAAGACAGACTGATAGAAGTTATCTATGATCCATTGAAAACAGGAAGGCAAAGCAATTTAATAAGTGGAACATCAGTACTTGTTCTGTAAAATAGAGAAAATATAACAGCATAAAACCCCCTTCATTCACGTAAGCTAATTTAGAAGATCTGAATGACTTCCAAATAGTAGACCACGATACATCATAAAGAAAAGTTTTAATTGCTAAATCACAAACATGCTAAGAACTGTTTTCTAAACCTGACAGTTTGCAAGACTGGGAATGTTAAAACTTAAGTCAATTGAAATGGCTTTATTATTCCAACACAGAGTAAATAATTCCACTAGAAGTAAAAAGTATCTTTTCTGGAGATCAGTCATTTTGATACATCTGTATCAGACACGAAACCCTTTTTCTGGGAAGGCAATCTGAAAAATCTGTATTAAGCAAAACACAAAAGTTAGGCTCATTTCTCATGTTCACATACCTAAATGGAAGATACGGTGGATTAGATCCAGACAAAAGTGTTCTGTAAGCTTCTTCTGGTGTTTTCTTCAAGTATATTACCTAAAGGAGGTGGGGAGAGAGGAAAAAAAAATAAGCCCTGAGCCTGAAAAGTCATTAACCACATGTACGCTTGCCCCAGCCCACTAAACTCTTAAGAATGTATACTATACTCCTTTATGACCAACTCCTATGACATATATAGATCAAAAAAGACATACTCATACAAAGTAAAAGATTCAGAAATCAACAGAAACCAGGATTTCTGTTTTATGTCATTCTCCCCCCTTAAAAAAAAAAATCCACACATTGCTGCAGCTGAGAGACTTCAAGACAGACAACATCGTACTAAGATGAAAAACAGGCATCTATGCTAGGAGTTCTCTGTAGAGCTTCAGATGAGTCAAAATATCACAGCAGCTGACAAAGGAAACATTTCTCCACCGTAGCTCAATGAAAGATTTTCCAACACAAAATATTTTTGATTCCTAATTGTCAATATCAAACTACTAATTAAAAAAAACTAAACAATTCAACAAGCTGAACCTGTTACTATGAGACCAACGTATAGTTACTGTAACACCCTATGTCAAGCCTTACTCTGCTATTGCTGAATGCTATCAGTTCAGCGTACTTAAGAAATTAGAATACAACCACATCTTGTTGCATTTCAGTCCCTATTTGTACAGTAAAACTGGTCCTAAAATTAATTTAACTTGGAATACATATAAAGCAAGTGTATTATTTACAAAAAAAAAGACTTTGTCCAGTTTGAAGCAGCATATTTCAAGTGCACAAACATGTTTTGTAAACAAAGCCACACAGTTTTCCTAGTCATTTCCTCAAACTCATCTTACAACCAGCACCTAGATGGCTACTTTTCAGCTCTACACACATTTAACTGTTGAATGTAAAAGTATTTAATAATTATTTTCTTAACCAAGACATAGGCTAGTTCCTGATCTAAAAGCTTTATTCAAGTTTTGACCCTGAACACATTAAAATATAGGTAAGTAGTGGTCACTCCCAGAATATTTGCAATTTCCTTTATGTCTAGAGTCATAACTCAAGTTAATGGGATTCTTAGTGTTCTGTAAGGTGTCAACATGGTAGGCAGATTTTCCTGCATTTCTTCCTCCAGTATGGGCAAGGCAGGCAGAAAAGACAAGATAAGAATAAAACAAACAAAAAATTGACTCAAGTGAAACAGTCTGAAAAACTCTCTGCTGTGACACAATGAAAAGAGGGTCTGGAATCATCTCTGTTTTTCAACTACCACCTGTTTCACTGCTTTGAACAACTGGTCTAATTTTGGACCAAAAACCCTCTACACAAACGAATTTGCCTTCAAAAGATCAATTCCCTGTCATGGAGCTGTATTTCAGTCTCAGCAATGTTGCTGCTCCACTCATCTTGATCACAGGATCAGTATAATCACTACCCAAAAAGAGGAACAAACCCCACTTATCTTCAAATGTTAAATCTTAATGCTGCAGCAGTGTCAACATTTCTGCTTCATTTAGCAAGTGCCCAAATTATATGTTTCTCAGAACTAACGTCCCTGTAATCGCCTAAACGTCCATATCTCCCCCCCTCCTTAACCTCTGAAAGCAAAGGTTTTCTGAAACCTTCCACCATCAAAACAGACCACAATTTCTATATGAAAACAATTCCATTTACTCTGTGTTATCAGAACAATTGCTTCTAACTCAATTATTGGATTCTGTTGTTGGAGTCAAACCAGTAATTACCAATATTGACACAGATCCAGAGATCTACTTAATGGATATACGTATTCATTTAAAAAGTGGAAGGGCCCATTTCTTTTTATTTTTAAGCTGTAACGGTCTGTCTACATCGAAGATTGCTAACTAATGGCACCAACTTTATGCTTCCAACCCCTGCAGCATAGCGATGCTATTCTGTTTTCAGTAATTTGTGAAAAATTCTTTTAGTCTGTGAAAGAAGCCTCCCTTGCATTTCCTTTATAGTCCCCCTCACCACAAAGGTTTTGCACTTAAGAACAATGCACCCTGTGCAACAGATTTCAGTGGGGAGTGTATTTCAGAGAAAAATAGTGATTTTATTCATGTCAATCAGCTTACATTTAAAGCCTAAATTCCTGCTTGTAGTCAAAAGATCCTTAGAGGGTAGTTCAGAGGATTTCAGGGAAAGATGTTTCCATCTTACACAGTAGGGAGTCAGAAATCTGAAGCAGGGGCAAATTTGTATTATATTAATGTTTTCCCAATGCTACAGTTTTCATTTCAAAGAAGTTATGGTACTTCAAAGCTGTCTCTGCTCAAAGACACATATGTATGACATTTTGAACGAAGCACTGCTACTTGTGCTCATAAAAGCTCATAATAAACACACCAGGATGGAAACAGGAAAAAGATATTATTAAAACAAAAGGAAGGATGAGAGGAAAAGGAAACACTGAATGGAGTTCCCGAAAAAACAAAAGTATCACAGATGTCAAGAATAACACAATAACTGTAAGAAGAAGTATAATGAAACAAAGAAGGAAACACTACAGTACATGTCTTTAGTACTTAAAAAGTAGTGATATCCATTCAGAAAAACCCAGGAGACTGTTTTGTGACTCATCTTTATCAATGAAAACTCAGCAACTTAAACTTAGCTTCATTTTTTAATCTAATATGATGAATCTTCAGAGTGCTTTCATTCTGCGATGTATACAAGTGGAGAGAAAAAAGAAGTCCATAGTGAATACTTTGTATAAATTGAACCTGTATCTAAGAAATAATGCGAGTAAAAGCCTTTAAATAAAAAGGTCACTTTCCAGATAGCAACTATTCTCTTACAAGAGCTGTTTTACAAGGGACAAGGTCCTTCTCCCTTTTACCTCTGTCACTATTCTAACTCATAACATGTTGCACTGCTACCTGTAAAAAACAGATTCAGCAAATATTGGAAATTTTAATTTTTTTCTCTTGACACTTCCATTCTTATATTCTCAACTTCCTGAACAATGATGTGGTTGAAAGATAAAGCTCTCCACAGTTGAGACACTATGCAGGCACATGACACGTAGCAATACCAGCCACATACACACTGCCAAGAAAATTCATACCGTATGTCCCAAAAAGTTCACAAAACAAAAAGGGAATTCGTATTTTGCCAGTCAACCTTAACACTCATCCACAATATTTCAAATACAATTTGGATTCATCTTGTTCCCACCCACATGTGCCGTTTTTGAATTAGAAGTATATGGAACAGATACACTCTAGAGCTGCTAAGTTATCACAAGAATTCTGTGAAGCCAATCTAAGGCAATCTAAAGAAAGGTGTTGCATGAAACAGCAAAGAGGCTGTACGTGCTGCAGTAACTGAAAAGCCTTTGTACTTGCTCACCCTCCAAGGGAGGGATCATGGCTTTGAGCAGCGGTGTGATATGCTTAGATTACAAGAGAACAAACTCTTACAACTTCAGGTAGGGCTGAGAAATCTAATTTATATTTCTAAAGAGAAAAAACACTCCTGCAAGCAAATGGCTGAGCATGCCATAGTAGTTTGCTATTACCCAGTCATTTGCTGTGGTAAAATTACAAACTTAAGAACTCAACAGCTTTTCTCTTATTGGCATTACAAAAGTCTAATAAAAGTTATTGCTACCAAAATACACACAAAGTAATTGTGAGAACGAAATATCAGCACATCTGCTATCTACAAGGAAAAAGACAGAGTTCACTGGATCTCTTTTCAGTGTTTGTCACCTTACGAAAGCATTATGTTTCACCAGGACTGCTCAAAAGTCAGATTTTGGTCCACTAATCAAGTTTTCACTTTCAAAGAATTGCAACAGATATCCTTGTCTGCTACAAGGACAGAATGAAAGCTCTAAGTTTACCAGGAGGAGCAAGTGTCATACATATACGTTCTCTCCTCCCCCTGCCCTATTTCTTTAGAAGACAGCCACTGGTACAAACAGACTAGTATTCCTCCTGCTCTTCTCCCCTAGGGAATTCAGACCTTACTAGATAGCAGAGTACAAAACCAGGCAGAGGTTCCTTGGTTTCCTACCAGAAAATAAACACAACAAAGACATTAAGAATATGTAAAAAAGGGACCCAGCCCCTAATTAATGCACTCTCCACGATTTCTCCAAGAATGAATTTTTTGATGACAAGTGGGGAGTTCATGTAATCACTTCAGTATAACTCAGTCAAACCTACTCCCTCCCACCTCTCTTCCCCCTAGAAACTGCTATGGACAAATCGAGTCAAACCAGGCTACTTCAGTTTTGGTACACATGAAAGTACTTGTAATACTCTTTTAAAACAATTTTAAATACTTCTTTTCCAAATTAACTATCGTGGAAGACTACATGAAAAACTCAACAACTAAAATAAGTCTCCAAACAGATGAAGGGAAAAGCAAAGCAATACTAGCTTCAAAATATTCTCTGTGGCACCTGGTTAGATTTTACAAAACCTAGTAGCACTCTGTTTCTGATATCACTGAACAGTCTGTGTTGTAGTCTCTGCCATTTAGGAGGAACCCTGAACTTCTCTGTAAGATCAGAGAAGTCTGCATGGTCCTCTGTTCTTGTAACACTTTAAATATTTTTTGTCTTCTTAATCAGAATTTTATGACAGAAGTAATCTTTGCAGAATTCTCAAGAGCGAGGACAATAGTTTAGCAATGGGACATGATTAGCCCAAACGCACTAAAAGTCCATTGTAAAATTGAAATTTAGAAAATGCTTCTTCCCGAGATGTAATTTACAAGCAGGCAAGCTATTGCCAGTAGATAACTTTTGCTTAAACATATTGACTCTCCTATTCAAATATTTCAATAGCTGTAGGGTATTTCAGTTCACCATGTCTAAGAAGCTGTTTAATGGAACAATCTAAGTTGCATAATCACCACTGGAAACCCATTCCTAGAACCTGATCCACTCTTTTCCACGTTTCATTTTACACTTAATTTTTTAACACCAGGAAAATAAAACAAGCCTTCTCAATTAACTTTCACACACTGGTAGAATGCATAGCTATTACACTTTCTGGTCTCAAAAAGCTTGAATAATTTAAGAAAATACATAAAATCCAGAAGACCTTAAATCAAAGAGCACCTACATTTCTGTCACAATTTGGACATTCAAATAATAATAGATCAAATTGCCAGTTACACACCGTTCTTTTTACCGAAGAACACGATTAGATACCTTCAGGTCAGGAACCACCTTATCATGTAATGCAGGGGTGTGCATATACTGCATCTGACTTGACATATCATTTACAGGTAAAACATTCCAAAATGCAAATATTATTTCTTGAGTGTGAAACAAATACGCCTGGATTACAAAAGCCAAGCTTTCGCAGTTAAAAAAACAAGAATCAGATTATTAGGTAGATCAAAAATAATTTTAGACTAAATAAATATTCATTTTATGAATTTATAGGCATTAGTATCAACCATTACAGAAGAAAGTGAACTCCCATAACACTTGCAGTTTCGGTACACACATCTATAGAAATCATTCTGGGATGACATACTTATGTAACTGTTTTCCAATGTTACACTCAATTGAGATTAACTGGAAAGTGATTATAAGGTGTTTCCAACAACGAATACATTTTGTCCTGGTAACACTGTAGTAATAAAGAATTATTGTTGGTACATAATACCTTCAGTCATCAGAAAATACTTAAAACATCTACTAGTCCGACAGGAGAATAACAGTATGAAACGCAGATGGAAATCACATGCACATGCCAGAAATTAAGAGCTATAAGCAGCTTAAAACAGGCTAGGCAAGGGTTAAATGTGCATGGAGTTGTGGCACACTGATTTACTTTATTGTACTGGTAAGCTATCAACTCTTCATGTGATGTGCCACCTGACATCCATTATGGAGTACAGACACAGTCATGCCACAGTACACACATTATGTGCTCCTCCTTTTCTTTTTCTTTAGAGGGATTTCTGCTGCCCTCTCCCCTCAGTGCATGCCTTTATCCCAGTTTTAGCTACTGAGCAGCTCCTTTAAATAAGGACTACCAAATATACCAGACTGTTCCCATGTTTAAGTCTTAAATACTGTAAATATGGCATAGAGTTACTTAGCTGCTTGGAGTTCTGTTTTGCACCTTACGCACCTCCTTACTTTTCTGTTCCTACAAACTGGCTTTGCAAGAAGTTCTCTTCATGGACAGCAGTGCTCTCTCCTTGGGTCTAGCTAATACTGGTAAGGGCCTTTTAACCGGCTACTTAGTTGAGACAGTCATATAACAAGGACTGGACAAGGGGAATAAGAAGATAATCTCATCCCCTTCAAAATGCAAGTGTCCTACCCTTTCCAAGGCTTCTAAGATGTATCGGAAGGTGAAGGCAGGATCAGACAAAAGCAATCCAGTGAAGGCAATTAGATGCTGTAATCTACGTATGTGCTAGATGAGTATTCTCTAGCTATAGGCTTAATTAGACCAGCTTTAAAACACAAAGTGAATCTTTCTAAATACAGAACTGTAAAAAAGAGATAAAATTATAAAAACAGAGAACAAAAAGCAGTCTAAATAGAATGACTGAAGTTTCTTTACAAACCAGAGTGTAGGAATTGTTACTGAAGATACTTCCATTTGGACAGATTTTGGATCTGAAGGGACAGTAAAGCTTATAAAGATGTACTATCAAATTTAGACAAAATATAAAACACAGAATTGGAAATTAATTCGAGTATTATACAGTCAAAAACATTAACAAACTTAGAACATTCTAACTCACTTGTTCTTACTATTTGTTTTGCAGATATTCCATCAGGTCTACTCCCAAGCATTAAAAAACTAACCCAAAGATTGTTTAAAATTTGAACTAACCCCAGATTTTTTGTCCACCTTTAAATTTAAATAGATCTTCTTTCTCACAAGCATTTACGCACTATCTCCAAACTTTAAGTAAAACATTTTGTTTACTTACAAGAATCTGCAACCTAAATTATTTCAATATTATAATCTACATTTATTGAGCTTTGCTTTCAGCATGACCTCAGGCCTGAAAGAAGTATACCAGCTTTCACACAGTATAAAGCCTGACTACAGAGACTTCTAGAACTCAGCTGACCATGTGGATGTCGGGCTCAGGACCAGCAGCTTGTTAGTTTCAATACTTTATCACTGTAAAACATGCTATCGAAAAGACTTCAAGTTTTCTCCAAGTGTGCTCCAGTTCCAGACAGTAGAGTAGTGACACTGAAGTTTGAGCTACACTGCTACAAACACCCACAAGTGGCTGTGCACGTGTCAGCTTGGGACTATCAAAACTTATGTGATATTATAATAAATTAGGGTTGTGTAAGTAAGACACTCTTTGCATATTATCTGTAATACCAGAATGCTGAAATCCCTCAATTTTTGCATTATTCTGGGTAAGGTATGGAAATTAACCGAGAAAATAAATCCATTCAATAATCACAATGCCTCTGGTCCTGTAACTTCAAGAAAGACTCTGATAAAATGCTTCCTCCTCCCTAGTGTAAATCTCACTACTGCCATGAGCAGCCGTTGATCCCAAGACAGCCAGGTTTAGAGGTAAGTTTGTGGTTTTGACATTCAGTGAAATGGTATCCTATGGGAAACATGCATATGAACCACCAAAGCCACTCCTTGTGCAGTAAAGTAGACGGAGTTAGTGCCAAAGACGGGACTTCCTTAAAACTCATACAGCAAAATTTTCAGACAGCTAAGAAAAGAAGCAAGTGACAATCTGCCCAGCTCCCTAAAAGGAACATCACTTGAGATGCTATTTTGCACAGAGTGGACGTCTCTTAAGAAAGTTTAGAAGTATCCATGTGATAAATAATACTTACAGCATATGCACCTATTAAAAATGCTGCATTTGCTCGTTTGCGCTGGTCAAAACTGGTATAGTACACTATCTTCTTTCTTGATAGACTGAAATACTGTTAAAAAAAAAGGTATATTTACTGAGAGACAAATACACTTTAAAAATACTTTAAAAGTCACTTTTCCAAAACTGAAAAATAAGTCAGAAAAATTCTTATAGAGAGATTCTTAAAATTAAAGGAGAAAAAAATTACTGATACCATGAATAACCTTCTTACATTATAGAAAAGAGTGCACTGAAACAGCCACTGTATCAGGGCAGATCTCAGTTCGCTGTGCAAAAATATCCTATAAAATGCAGTTGAACAAAAGTGTTCAATATAAAATACTGGATTTTTTTTCCAAGTTTTATTATCTGAACAATAGTTTATGAATGTTGATTAAAGACATTGCAATTTGCAGACTAAAACACCCTCCTATATGTTAAATCTCTTTAGCACATAATTCTGTGGAGAAGACAGGAGAAAAACTGAAGCAATCAATCTTACAGACATTTTTTAAGTTAAATACCACCTTCTATCTATACTACCTAAAAACGGGGTGACAGACATCTTTAGAAAGCTTCGACAGCAAGAACTTATTAAGAAAAAAAAAGATTGCACAAGTGAAAAGCCTGAAAAAAAGGATAGTCAGAGACAAAACTAGTAACACTTGCAATTCTTCTTTCTTCAGGAAAAAAAGAAGCCTCTGTCAGAATCCTGTGGACAAAACTCCCATTGAAAACAAGACCAATAAGCACCAGAAAAGAACAATAATGACAAACTGCAGCAAAACTATTTAAAGCCAGAGAGGGACAAGACTGTCACTTAAAAATGGCAAGTTGGACAGTTTATTGCATTTTTTTTTCTAGCTTCATGAATTGTTTCACTTTCATTATATTCTGCATCAAATATCACTCATGTTTTTCCTGACAGATTTCTACAGTACTACACATGTACTGGATTCTGCTTCTAAACATTTGAAGCACATTTCTATTTTTAATAGTTGCACATTTGATAACCTGCCTTTATACCAGTGCTGCTGTTAACCTAACTTCAGGTTTTTAACGCCAATTTGACAATTTTCACTTACTTTCTTTTCCTACTCTTGGCACTGATGACACTTGGGGGTGGGAGATATGGTAACTGCTGCAGAATTGTGTTTTATTTAAGTAGTGCCAACTGTATTTCATTTCTGCAAATCTGTAAGCATCAACTCTCATCATAAATCTTATTGCAAATTTTAGGAGAGCTTTAACCACAGAAATGGATTTTGCAAAAACCAAATAGATTATGAACTTGGGAGAAAACCAATGTATGTATCACAGCGAGCATCTTATCCCCACCCCCACAGAAACAGCACGTCTAATAGCCGTTCTAACTGCACATTCCAGTCTGGTCTTATTACCCAAAACTTCCACAGAATGAGAGTTATCACAGCTGAGTATATTTAAATTTGTCTGTAATTTCTGAGATAGCTGGTTGCTATTGGTTGGAAGAGGTTGTGTCTTGAGACCAATGGCAACCTCTCCCTTAGTGTATGTGCAAACATACAACGCACAAGTAGTTATTTAATTAGTGAAGCATTCAATTATTAATAAAACTTGACAAAATTAATCCCAGTATTTTAAGATTCCTCCTTTCTTCCCCCTCCTCAGTTTTTTAATTTTAGTGTTCTCTAACTGCAGATCCACCCATGATGTGTAGGTTGGATGAGATTACAGTAGTTATGCAACAGTGACAGAACTTCAATTATAGCTTTAAAATAAGTAGCAGTCAACAAGTTAACTTCTTTGCAACAGTTTACCTGAAATACTATTCTAAACTGCAAAAAGCACATTCTTCCAGCTATCCAGAAGTAAGTTCTATGTAATATGACCATATTGTTTTATTTTACAGAATGGATTTTTTTAATCATGTAGGTATATCAGATCATTCCAATTTTGAGACGCTTTTGTACCTGAAGTAGCCAAAAGTGACAGCTCACTTTAAAAGTTCCCAGAACTTTTAAATTAAAGCAATATATCATTTTCATTGCTTCATTTTCAAACTGTAAGGGTTTAGTCCTTATGACCTATATTGCTATTCAAAATGTTTACATGTTTTTGAATCCTGACTGAAGTTTTAACACAAAATTGAAAACTGACATCAATTAATGGCTTACAGCATAGCAACCAGAAAACAGCAGAATTTTACTTTTCAGGAGCCTGTAAAACAAACCGCTGTTTTTATTTCCACACAAGCTACAGAAAATCAAGTTTTACAGCATTTGCTGAAGTGTCAATGCAATGCCTCTATTAACATTAACGCACAAATTCTCAACTCAGTACACTTTCAATATCAATACTAAGCTATACTATCTATTTTTTAAAATATTGATTTTATGATCATGTTTCATAAGCTAAGTCTATTCCTTTAGCTAGGTCCAATGACAGTAAGTGTTAAAGACAGTTCTTTCAGGTGACTATTTTTATAGCTCCAGAGCTCCACCTGAATGGATTAGGGCTTTAGTTCCTTTATATACTGTGCAACTCAGAAGAATCAAAAATGTTTCAACAAGGAATTTTTCAATACAAGTTGTCCACAGAATAACTACAGCTAGAGATAATATAGTAACATAGTTGCAAATAATCTTTTTTTCTAAAACAAAACTAACACATGCACTATGAGGCACTAAAGATATTTTTCTTTACTAGTAAGAAAATATTAGCAGTTTCACACATCATTAGAAGACAAAATGTAACAATATAAGAGAACAGATCTGTTAAGATCTATCCCAGAGGAACACACTCAAAGACAACCTTCTGAACTAAAAGCAGAGGTTACAAAAAAAGTGCAGCAGGTTTTGCTTTAGGTGATAAAACCCAATTCATTGGATGCATGAGAGGGTGCCAGAACACATTATTTTCACTGGGAGGTTACTTTGTTTTTTGTTTAATAGCTCTTGATCCTTCAAGACCTCAATAGAGATTTACTTGCACAAAAATAGTTGACAGGTTTAGAAGGTGCCACTGTGGACCACTACTAGACTGACACCTGTTTAGAGTCACCAGATTATTTGATAGTATTTTATTTAACAGATATGGTTTCACATACTTGCATTATTCAAGCAAGAAATTACTGGAATTTGTTTAATAAGCCTAGACCAATTCAAATACTATTTTTTTATATATATACACATGCATATATATATGTAATATATACATATAAATAGCAGTGAATACAAGGCTGGCAAACTGTCCATAGAAAATGGTGTATTAAAACATGTACATGAAACCTGCCTCAAAATCTAAGCTGTCCTAAAGGAGATGTTTGCAATTACTACAGTTCCATGTGTATGCCCAGTGGTTTATTTATATCAAAACCAAACCCCTCTGTGATCCAGCAGCAATACAGTTAGTGTACAAGAAACGTTAACCCCATAGTTCATAAGCCTGCCAGAACCTTCCCTCTCCTGTCTTTGATCTTCCGTACTTGGTATCATTTATCTCAGCAACACTCCCTCTCTGATTACCCCTGCTTCTCAATTTAGTGAGATTGTGTAAGGCTACACACACATGAAACAGGTTTTTTAAACACACACAGCAGGTTTTTTAAAGCAGTTTTTATGAAATCACACATTTATACAGAAGAAAAAATATTTATTTCGTAAATGAATCACAGTTGCTTAGTCCAGCATTTTTTCCCCAAACAGAACTCAAGGAACAAGTAGGAAGATAGCATGGCCAAGCATTTTTTCTTGCTGTTGACTTAGCTAGTCAAGATCTTCTCCATAGCAATCAGCAATCAAAACACTACAAACATAACAAGGTCAGAAAGGTTTTCCTGTCAAGCCTAACCAGGACTTAAGCTCCATCTTTCTCAGAAAATGTATACCTGAATAAATTCTTCAGCTCTTCAGAACAGAGGTATTTACTGTTTTTAAAATCAGTCACCATAAAGTTACAATAGTTTACTTCAAAGTGTTGGTCTGCCATTAGCACTTTTCAAACTGGTACTGTTCTCCTTCTCCACCTGTCCCTCAAGAAAGGAGAAGGGAACGCAGAAAACCTCCTCCATGTCTAATTCTTCTTCCAAAACAGAAACAGATACAGCTGAAAAACTTGGAGAGGCAGTTTGTGGGGTTTGTTTGTTTTAATGAGATTTTTATACCCTCGCTTCTCCTGTTCCTATTCATAGAAGTCTTAAACTTAAAAGTCTAAGTCCTAAATTCCTTTTGAGACATCATATCCACACAAAATGATCATGTCTTGTGAATACTTTTTTTTTTTTTTGTGCCATGCTTCTTATAAAGGCTCTTTTCATAAGAAAAGTTCATGAAGTGCATACCCAACCAGGTATATACCAAATCATGGCAGAAGTTATCTGGGCTTAAGCACTGTGATTGCCTCAGGGTCCCAAAAGTGCTGCAGTATGGCAACAGCAACCATCCTGCAGCAGAGGCCAGAGTTCCACAGAATTATAACCTGCGGTGCCTTCTGCTTCCCGTCATCAGCTTGTCAGTCACGAGGCGCAGTTACCCTTAATGTAAGAGTATGCAAGCAGCAGGTTGCCCAACAGGACTCTTTCTCCATGTCCTCAGCCCAATCAGCACTTCTGTCTCTGAAGCACTCATCACAGGCTGCCTGTGTGTCCCCTGGTGCCACATGAGAATGACTATACTTCTGCTGCTGCAGCTGCTCATCACATCAATGCCTTGTGAGCAGGTAAATCACAGGTCATGAACTTCTGTCTTACACACCAGTTCAGGCCTCAGGAACCCTCTCAGGGACACTTGTGAAGGACAGACATGAGAAGGTGAGGAGTAGAAGAATAGAAGCAGTGAATCTAAAATTCTCAACTAGTGAAGCTGAGCAGTAGTCTGTAGACACACATCAGATGCATACTTCAGCTGTGGGATTTGGTCTTACAAGCCTACTTACCCACTGCAGACAGTACCTAAATGAGGACAGAGTCTGGTGTATACTTCAACTACTAGAAGAGCCAAGCTTACATTAGCAGGTACTGGCCTACCTCAGGGGTAGTGCCACTCAGCCAGACTGGAATCTATTCATGTGTCAGTTTCTGTACCACTCAGGCAGCACTCCAAGCTTTAGCTGTTTTGATTTCAGGTATTACTTTCAAGTGGTTGTGCTCTCAGGTTACCCTTTTCTATTATGCACTAGCAGTTTAAATTAACCTGTTTGGAATTAGCCTCTGGTAAGGCAGCAGCAACAAACAGCACCTCCTCCCAGCTGAGACTGCAGCTGATTTACATGAGATTTCTCTGTCCTGTTCCTGACCATCTCTGCTCTTCACGTAGCACTCTGTGTTTGCTTCTTTTCAAAAAATTTAAAAGTTACATTGAAATGACATCACAGTTTGCTAAACCAACCCTGCAAATCTCAGAGTAACTAATTCAGTTTCAATTTGGCTCCCCTGTGTATTCTTCCATTATAAGATCTTTACACCACCATGATTACAAGCCATTGTAACAAGACAAGCTGCTTGTCTCATTCAATGCAGATGATGGTCTTATAACAAGAATAAGAACTGTAGAGACATTCCTGTTTAATACTGAATTGTTTAAAAAAAAAAATCAAAACAAGTCCTGAGGTATTAGTTGTGCTCTTATTTTCTGGGTGAAACTCTTGGTACCTAGGGTCTAGTTTGAAGGTGTTCTACGTCAACTTCAACAGTGATGTATGAGGCTGTATTCAGATCCCAAACTCACAGTCTCAATTTGAATCTAGAGAAAACAGAACTAATCTCTCCAGTCCTCATAGACACAGTGAAAGTTAGAATAGTAGGTTTATTAATGGTTCTTCTCTGGAGTAACTGCTTCACACAGCAAGCATTCTCCACAGTCTTAATAACTCAAATAAGGTCACAAACAGAGAATTAAGGTAAAAAACCAGATTCCTAGTGAATGAACATCATTGGTCATGTGTTTGAATGGTACAGTGGCACTGGAAAATAGGGTGATAATGTATTTATAAGCTCTATTCAGTGTTAACACAGAAACAGCAAATCCAATGTTTTCACAATATGAACACAGACATTCAAAATAAGAAATATCAGAGGGTTTTATTTATAACTAAGTTTATGTATTAAGAAGCAATTTAAATTTTCACTAGAAGCACTTTTTTTGCAAAAAGGTTATACCAACTCTACAAACCCCTCAATTTGTAGATCCTCCTCTTAAGACTACCTGACTGCCAAACAGTGCTTGCACAGCATCAAGCCTTTCTCTTTGTCACTCTGCCCTCACAGCAAGTAGGCTAGGGGGGGCGAGATACTGGGAGGGCACATAGCCAGGACAGGTGGCCCAAACTGACCAGAGGGATATTCCATACCATATAACATCACAGTCACCAATAAAACTGAGGAGCAGTCTTTCTGGTGCTGGGCGGTGGTAAGTGATTGTATTTGTACCACTTGTTTTGTTCCCCCCTCATCTCTCCCCACTTCTTGCTCCCTCACTTTAACTGTCTTTATCTCAGCCCACGAGTTTTTCCTCAGTTTTGCTCTTGTTCCACACAGCGGTTGGGTTAGGGGTGAGTGAGTAGCTGCCAGGTCTTCAGTTTCTGGCCAACACCATCCCACATCAGGCTTGCGGTTTTATGACAGGACAGTGTTGTTAGAACAAAATTCAGTCACAGTGATCTTCAGAATTAATTGCTGCATTTACAGATGCTAGACAACTTTATAAAGAAAGGACCAACACTGCCGTCAAAAGAAAAAGCTACTGTGGTATGCAAAGAAGATACCAAAATTTTCTCTAGTGAAGAGCAACTCAGAATTGCTGTGAATCAACAATCATTACATGGAAGCAAGAAAATAAAGCTTCCACAAATTAATTGATAGGGAATGACACTTCTAAAAGACAGAAAAAGGAACCATTTTTATATGGGTAAAACCACTTTTCCATAACACTTATTAGAAGCAATATTTTATTAAATTGAATGAGATTCAGAGGTTTTAACTTTTCCACTGAGTTAGACTCAGTTTAAATAGCGTGATTTCAAGGCCCATATTTTGTTCTTGTCTATGGGTGTTGAGGTCTTTGCTTGGTTGTTTTTTTAATATGTTTTTTCAGTTACTCATACTAGCATACCCACTTCATTAGCTACAAACCCATGAAACATCCAGAAGATTTTTTTTGTTACCATTGTCTTGAAATCATTATGAAAAAAGGTGAACATATCCTTCAGTGTCTCACGTGCTATGCAAAAATGAGAGCATATTAAATGTTTTCCATTCTTCTGAAGGAAAATAATTCGGAACAAAGAATAACCTTAAAGCTTAGTAGTAACCATCTAGATAATGAGCACCTAACAACCACCTTCAAACTGGATAATATGTTTTAGTCAAATTTCAAAACACAAAAATATAAGAACATTGTTTTTAAACAAAGCTTACCTTTAACTTCTTATTTAGTTTACAGCAGTATCTGTATAACATTGCCAAATTTAGAGGTCCAAAATCTCCATAGAAACTGGGAGAAAAAGAACAAAGAAAGATGTTACTTACACAAAAGAGCTAAGCAAATTTCAACATGCATGTTGTTGATAGTTAAAGCTGCAAATCAGTAACTTTTGGAGGATATCAACTAGCCACTACATATGGTGGAACAGATAAGCCCTTTATTGATTTAAGAGGACAATAGCAACAATTAATTTGAAAGCATTTGATGCTCCAGTAACCACCCTTTCTATTACAAACACACACTAACTACAGAAATTTTTTCTTCATCCCATGGTATCATGGGTAGACATGATCTACTCCCCTTTAAGCCATGCTGATGTCATTCTAGATAAAGGTTCTATAACTGCTTAAGATGAGAATATGTCATTAGATATTATGAATAAGCAAAATAGAATTTCTTATGGGTAGTAAAATTTCTTTAATAACCTCAGTCTTGATCTCTGAAATTTAAGCTTACTTCTTTTTATCCCATCCTCCACTACTCCAGAGAGTATATATTACATATATACTTTGCATATAATTATGTTTCCCTTTTTCCCCCATTCCTCTTGTCTCTAGGCTCTTTTCCATTTTAGTATTTATTTCATGTATTCTGATTGGTTTTGTTTCTCTAGTCTAGATTCTTCTTAAATATTCGTTTTACCTTTGAAGCAGTAATCATTGTCCTTAGGATAAGAGCTAGTAGCAGTAGTCTGTACAGGAAAATTATTGTACAATAAAAGCAAGTTCCTGGTAGGGATTCACAGTGCTCTTCCCAGTTAACCCTTCACATGGGCACCTTTACAAGTAATAGCAGCCTTTATGCAAGCAACTTACAATGTCATCTTCTAGAGCATTCACCATTGTGCAAAATTGTTCAAAATTTAAGTTGCAAGCTTTCTCCAATTTTTTTTTTCCTTTTTGTGTATAGAAGTCTATCTTGATGGTCTATAAAAGTGTGTTGATGCATATGTTATATATTACAGTAATAATGGACTAAAACTGTTTTAATCTGCTCTGCCTTAAGTCTTTCCATCAAAGGACACTTCTTGCCTATTGACAAACAAAACGGGCCATCAGCATCTGAATGGATGTTATTTGGGGAATGACAAAAGAAAAAGGTAACTATGTTCTACAACTTCTGGGCTTTGAAGTAGTGAAAACTTGCTGAAATCAGATGATAGAATAGGTGGTAGTACCTTTAAAGCTTTCTTCTCCATGGCAGAGGGCTTATTTTTCAGGAAAATTAATTACGTTCCAGTTAAACATAACAAGAAAACTTTCACTTTGAAGGCAGTCAAACATTGGGAAGAGATTGCTCAGAGAGGCTGTGGAGTCAAGGCTAAACAACTCGCTCTTGTTGACCTTGCTTTGAGCCCAGGGGTTGGATTAGAGATCTACAGAGGTGCCTTCCAGCTTCAGGCATTCTGCTATTCTAAGTGGACACAATGAAGTAGGAGTGCCCCATCTTTTTGGTGCTTATAACTTCATCAATATCCTCCTCCCACATTCTCTCAAACAAAAAAACCAAGCCAAGTGTGAAGAGAGACAACTACGTTAGTCTGATTACTGCCTAGGCCGTATGACCTGCCTGCCACACCAATGCTATTTCAGTATCACCTACTTCACAGTATTCAGTAACAACATAAGTGTTTGTTAAGATTCAGTTCAACCCTTCAGCACAAAATATTATGACATAATGCTTAATTACAGAAGCTCATTAACTGGGTGAAAGACTAAGCCGTCCAACTCTTCGGACTTTATTTGTAGACTGTATAGAAGTTAACTAACTCAAGACAAAATTGCAGTCACAGTAAATCAGGGTTTAACTTCAGTGTTCCTCATGTTTTCTTAGATAACTGTTGACCATATCTGGCAGACTTACTATTTTTAAAATAAAACCCTTCATACAGTTTTTACTACAGATGAGACAAAAAGTTCTAAGGAGGACAAGTATAAGTTACGACAAATAAGTTAAAACCAGAGCTCTAACAACACTGGAGTGAACATAGCATCTAGGAAAGCTATATAGAAGGCTTACCAACTTCTCATCCCATTCTGCTGCACTAACACCTTCTCAAAACAAAAAACCCAATCCTATTTTGTTCCATTAACTTTAGAGTATTCTTTCACTTAAATATAGGATGAAAGAGTAGAATTTAAGATTTTATGATTATTTTGCAGAAAATATTTTTAGAAGTAGTGTGGAAGTGTGGAATATGATAGTCACTAGAATACAGAATACTTTTTTTTTTCAAACCAGTGTGAGCAAAGTAGCTTTGATCGGCTCAAAGATAACTGAATACACAGTTCATCTAAAGTACTGAAGAACGACAATCATGCTTTAGGATAAGCTTCTATTACTATTCATTTGTTAGAAGGACATCAATATGAAGTCATATATCCACTTCTATTTTTCCACATGATTAAACTTAAACAGAAGTGTAGGAAAAGTACATTTAAATGAATTTACAAGTCAATTTATCCACAACAGACACATTATTTACTATTTTGGTGGGGATAAGGATAAAATACATTTGAGTCTATCCATGAAGTGATTATTTTCTACAAAGTAAAGCTCATCAGATTCTCTCAGCTGCCAAGCTAAAGATGTCACAATCTTAGAGTGACTATTTCTCCATCACCTATTATCATTAAGTATGCTGTGCTTCTCTTAACACAAAAAAAAGTATCCATGTTTAAGACTCTGGTATTACCACTGTTTGTCTATGCTGCAGAAATATTTCTCAGAATCCAAACACAATCATAAAAAAAGGTACTTTTGGTCAGTGTTGCACCAGCATGATTACCTACAGGATTACCAAACACTGGCAATTCCCAAGGGATTTACATAACACCATGTATGCAGTATAAACCAGCCGTTGGCTTTGTTGATAAAACTTCTCCCTCAGGTATCTGCCACAATGTTATTTGCTACATGTACAATTTTAACTTTCTCCACTTAATACATCTTAATTGGAATAAATTTGAATGTCCATTTTTTAATGGGGCCAAATGAAACAAGTGCTTTATAAACCTCCAAATCAAAGAGTTCTCTGAAAGATAATACTCTGTATTGAAGTCAATGAACTCTGATCAACAAAACCTTTCTTCAACTTATATGCTTAGAACTAAACACAGTTTCTGACATGTTTAAACAGAAGGGTTTAATCTTATGCACCCTCATTACTTTTAGTATAACAGCCCATTTTTGTACTTGAATTATACACTTGACCCTGACTCACCTAGAGGATTTTGTTAAGAACAGAATTTTGACATTGAGTTAAATATAAGTGGAATACAGGAAATGGGGGCTATGGGGAATGGGGAAGAAATGACACACAAAGTCACCATCCGAACAAAGAATTTTATCTGGCAAAAGTTGAAGATAAAAAACATAAGAAATAAAATCTTATTATATGATAGTCACTGATAACTATCTCCCCAATATTATTCTACTTCCATCTCTTTTACAGGTAATAGGCTTTCTTTGTATCTAGATGTTTTAGGAAGCATTTATACACAATAAGAAACCAGAATGCCTCTGAAGCTTAAGCCAGTTAAGAGAAACAGTCATTCAGAATGGAGGTGGGAACCAGATACGAGGAACACAAAGCAAGTATGGTATTAATCTACATTTAATTATATTTTGTTTTAATCAAGTACTTAGATGATAGCTTAAATTATTCTTCCCCCTCATCCCATGGAAACTTGCTATGCTTATGCTTCTCAAACTAAGAAGTAGCAAAAGCCCAGAATATACTAGATGACTATTTAAATAATCTACGTCAAAAATACTACCACAATGCTACCTGGAAGCACTTTCTTGTAGGTTTCTTGTATCTGTATTCTCCTTAGAATAAACTCCTGGAACCACTCCTTCCTATCAGTTCTTATAGCACGCCCTCTGAGGTATTTTCTGTATTGTATCACAGGAATGGCCATCCACCTAGAAAGGCCAGCCCACAAAGAACTTGTTGGTCTACTCTGTCATGCAAGCAGTTGCTGTCTATTCTTCCAGGGAATTTAATGGTGTAGTCCACAGCATTTTAGGACAGCAACTCAAGTTGCTTCTGACTGCAGTTCCATGGGATGCCACGTGAAGGTGCCATGAGTCAGCTCAAGCCACATGCACCTCTTCTGAATGCTAACGTCACTTTTTACCAAGCATTTGAATAGCGCTGACCCTAGTAGAGCAGAAGAATTATGAACAACTTTCACATATTGAACTATTGGATAGAGCCTAGTTATGGTCAATGAAGGAATATATTGCCTAGCAGACTTTGAAATTAATTTTTAAACTCCATATTAACATCACAGCCAACCTCATAACTTGAAAACAGAGGGACAGTTGAACAATTGCAATCATTTTCTGGAGTACATACACTAGAATTGGAGTACAACTACTCCTTTAGGTAGGAAGATTGCCTTCTTGGAGACTAGAAACCATATGAAGTCATTTTTTCTGGCCAAACAGGAGCACCCCACACTTCTAACTACTCAAACCAAAAGATTAACCACAAGAAGTTCACGAACCAGCAGAAATACAGCTTCCTAACTGAAAAACTACCCTAATTTTTCAGCATTTTACAAAGATCCAGCTTCCTATTAAAATTAACCATTGCAACTGAATTAGAATAAGAAAAGCACTCTCAACTTGCTTTTCCCTCCGCCTTTCCTAGGCTGGATTACTGGAACATCCAGGTCACTGCACTGTAAGGCCCTTGCTGCACATGCTCTGAATCCAGCCATTAAGCAGTGCAAGAACCAGCTGCTGCAGAAGTTGCCCACTGGCTGCTATAGATAAATGGTTCAAATCATAAGCTGAACACATCTGACATGCAACAAAGTTTCTGGATGAAAGCCAAGAGGATCACTTCACACACTCATTACAACCTAAATGCTGGTCAGGAAATCTTACCTATTAGTCTTCTTTCTCCGGGTCTTGCTCCCTAGCGCATGAACAAAGGGGGATGCTCAATGGCACTGTCTTGTCTAGTCCCACCAACTCCAGTAACATGTGAATTGCTAGGAGCTTTCTTATCTGGGCTGAGACACAATCCCTAACACTTAATGCTACTTAGGGATTGCACACTTCTGAGTGGATGAAGGATGATACAGCAAATATAACCCTAGAAATTATATATCACCCTACTGCTTGCATCTGAAGGTAGGAATAATGCAGAGGCTCTGGATTATGCAAAACACCAAGTATTCACTCCATTTCCCCTTCAATGTTCCAAATCCTCAAGATCCTGATTCTTCAAAATCCAACAAAATCGCACAGATCCAAGTTATAGATTATTAAATAGCTATTCCAGACATACACATTTGTGATACAAATGCTCCTTGACATCAAGAACTTTCCCTACAGAAGAATCTTCAGGTCATGTTAAAAACCTACTCCATATTGAAAAAAGTCATCTTAACAGAGGCCAAGTTTCTCATAAGCAGTTTCCTATATCAAGTTATGCTCCCATCCAATAAAAAACTGGAGTCTAACAAACAGATCTGTTTTATCCTGTCACCCTTTTACTGCAAATAAACAAACAAAAAAATCCTCAATACTTTCGGTGATTGCTTTTATCTTTTCCATGTGAAGATCTGACAACTGATATGCTAAAGCAATGTGTGGGTATACAATTTATGAAACTGTTGGACTAGAGAGACCACCAGAGTTGTTAACAAGTTTCAAACATAAAACTATGTCAGCAGTTTGTGTCTAAGGAAAAGCTGACACTCTCTGTTCTTAGGTCTTCTAATTTTCTTGTTTGCAACAAATTTAAAATCTACCATTTTAAGATGGAAAATAAAAAACTGGAGTACTTTTCTTAATACTCATGTGTAAGAACTAGACATACAAAATAGGTATCCCGGTAATATACACCCTGGAATTAGTATATGAGGTTTGTCTGTATCTACATTCACATTGATAGAAGTTAAAAGCTGGGAAATTTCCTAATTTTTTTTGTGGACTTTAGCTTAGTAAGTTATCTCGGTCATCTGATAGTCAAATACAAGTCTTCAAAAGCTGCTGATGTGAACAAGGAATTCCCTGTTTTCTGTGTGAAGCTCTGTTTGTTGTAACAAGGCTAAGTTTTCTTTTTCCTTTCAAATGATATAAGCCACAAAACAACGGAGAAGTTCAAGTTTCCTATGCAAGTACTGTTACTGGGTAGCCAAAGCAGCATTTAGGCAAACTGAAAATAAACAAGTTAACCCTTACTCTTCTCACAGGAAAGAGAAACTGCTTCTTTGCATATACACATGCAGTGAAGGAAATGAGTCCTACAAGTCAAAGTCCAAGCAGTACTCATTTGATATCGTTGTAGCTAAACATTTGAGTCTTATTTGACTGCTTGAACTGAAAGGAGCTAACATTAAGACTGCTGTGAAATGGGCAAGTAACATACCATGGCTTGAAAGGAAGTTTCAGTGTAAAACATAGGACGTACAGAGAATATAATATTAATTACTTTTACAGCTGCTCACAAGATGTCAGAGACCAGATCTGCAAAAGCTGTTTATACAAGAGATCTGCAGTCTGAACAAATGGCTGAATAAGAACATTATGATTTATGAAAGCTGCCATTATAATTTATCAGTAAGAGAATTCTGTTTCTCATTATCTAAATTTTAATTTTGTTTGAGAAAACTATTCAGCAACAAAAAGGACATAGAAAGTTGCTTTGATAAAAATGTGAAAGCCAAGTTAACCAGCCAAGTGTAGTATTCTCAACCCAGATCTGTTTACTGAAAGGTGAAACATGAAAGACACTATTCTTGGAGAACAAAAAGCTTCTTACTAGTGCCTAACTCATTAATTGAGGTCTTGCCAAGGCAAGGCTTATCTATTTGCCAAATGACAGTCTTCTTCAAGCTGGATTATTTCTCATTAACTCTGTTTTCCTGAAGTAATAGTTACCCGCACTACACTTCCCTGAAAGATTGTATTCTCTTATAAGCAGTAGTGCAGACTTCCTCAGTATAGGGACCTCAGAACTGCAGAACAAGACTGACAAAATTCTTACAGAAACAGAACAATCAAAAAAAGAGGATTCAGAATTGGATACATTCATTCAGGTTTCTTGTTCCCTCAACTGAGGAATTTACATACCATTTACCTAACATAATGGGTTCAAGGTTAAATTGCAGCACATTTAACTAAAATAGTGACAGTTCTGGTAGTGAGTTCCTAGTCAGCTAGTATTTGAGATGTTCTTAAAAGCATTTTAGCCTATCTTTATTATTTTTAAAACTGTGGATGCTTAAATAAGTGAAGACAGTGTTATGAATTCATTAGAACAGTTGACAACTTCAAGTGAAAACCGAAGGCTAAAGCACTCAAGATTACATAACCACCCTGTGTACGATTTAGTGATAAGTCACATGACAAGCTGCAAGAACAAGTCAGCATTTATTAGACCAAAAACTTTCAAAACCATTAGATCTAGTGCTACAGCTGTTTTGATAAATAAATGGGGTATACTATTAATAAACACTATTACTTCCTTATGTCTTTCCAAGAGTGGAGGAAAAAAGGGAAGCGAGGCAGTGAGACTTTAAGTACTATGGGATCCAATAACATGCTCTTTGTAATCAGACAACCCCAAACCTACATATTCATCAGGTTTTCAGATCATATATTGCTTCAGTGAAAATAAACTGACACCTCAGTACAGTCAGCTAAATAAAATTCTGTAACCCCTCATACTTAAGAGTTATCACTAGAGTTAACAGAGCAACAGCCCAAAGAAAAGCAGTTTACTTCCACACACAATGAGGGATCTTTGTCTTGTCACTAGAGCAATGCATCTAAACTAAATTATGCCAATAAGCAATTTTGATCCTAGGACTGTTTGTGCTGAGGATTCTGTGCTTGAGCAGACTTCTCCTATCCTCCTTCTGGTAACAATCTGAACAACTCATTTGACTAAAAAGCAGAAGCGGCCATGAAACTTTGATTGGCAAGAAGAGCACAGACAGGCCATTTTGAATGAAGACTCTGGAAACCACTGTCCTGAGCTATAGCACTTCAATATTCACTTCCAACTGTTTATTTTGCTATCATGTAACAAATATTTCTAATCACTTTCTCAGGAAGAAGGCTGCATTTTTGAAGAAAACGAGCAGAAGATCCAGTCCAGTGTATTAAATTTACACTTCACTGCTACTTACAGACAATCCCTGATGTCAGGCCCCTCACTTTGCTGTGCAGCCTGTGAAACACAACAGCCTGATGTCAAGCCCACTGATGAGCATAAGGAAAAGGGAAGCTATAGTAAAATCAGTATTTACCCAAGAACCAAAAGACTTGCATTCAGTTCCTCACTTTGCCTCTAGCTTTGCCATTTTAGAAAGATATTTAAAATATATATATATGAAATGGTAACCCTACTGACACCTGCTTTAACTTCCCTTAGACAATACAAACTTCTTTGGGGATGAGAGAGAAAACAGAAAGAAAAAAAACAAGCTCAGGTATGGTTTTACCACCAAATATTGCATACACTGACAGTGATGGGTGCTGCAATACAAGTATCAGGGGAAATTTCAGCCCTGTTATGTGAAAGAGTTAGGTTATTACACAAAATTCATTCATACCACATGGTAACTGTCAATTTCTACCTCATATTATGTTTTAGTATTCTAATTTGAAAGTACAAAAGAGAGAGTACTATTATGGTATCAAATATAGGATATATTGTTAAAAGACCAAATAGATTAGGAACTATAAATTCAGAAAATACACCACAAGTTAAGTGTCCAAAACCTTTAGACATGCCCTAGAAGATACTGGAAGGAAGAAAAGTTTCCTTTATCTTGTAATTATATCTGGTATCAAGTTACACCCTGGTATGTGGTTAACAGGTAGTTGGGTTAAGGCGTATACTTAGTGAATTTCCTTTATACATGTTAAAGAATACTGCCTTTTTTCCTCCCCCTCAAATTTTGTAGTACTTTTTTTTTTTTTAAGTATGATACTGTCCTCACACAAAATACCCCAGTTACAGTCCTTGGTTAGTGTGATCATCTGTAACTAACAGAGTACAGAACTGCTCCACCCACCCTCCTACATAAGATTCTTTCACCCTCCTAGAACCATATTAAGAAGCAGAAATAAAATACCTCAGGTCAAGCCTAACGTAGAAGTCTTAGAAGAGATGCAAGATCAAGTTTTTCTTTCATTAAAGAAGTGCAACATATTCATATAACATAAATTGCTCAGGACTTCTCCAGTTGAATTCTGCTTTTAATACTAGGTCAGCCTTGCCTTAGGGTACTCCTGGGGTCCCTTCCAACCTAAATTAGTTAATCATCACTACAGAACCTGCTCCCAACCCAAGCAGTTAATTACAACAGTCAACTTTGGGAACGAATCACACCCCTGAAGATTAATGAAGACTCAAAAACATGTAAAAAAGAAATCCTAAAACGGTAAGGTGTGCATAGAAAGTAAACTAGAAACCAAGGGAGATTCGTTTACATCTTCACAGAAGCAGTAATGAGTCACTAGAGACAGGAAGGATGAATGGCCGATTCTCACAAATTCTTCAACTCACATGGAAAGAAAGTTAGATTTAAAGTAGAACTAAGTTTTTTGTTTCACTTGTGCTGCAGCAAACCCCTTGTCCAGTGGCTAGATATATCATTACACATGAAGCAGTTGATCTGGAAACAGTGTAGAGCAACTATTTTTTAAAGAACAGCATAGAGCAATTACTTTATTTGTTTAGTGTATTTTATGTCCTTTAATAGTATTGACAAGTATAATCAATTTTACTGATGACCTCCTATGTGCTGTCAGTTTCTTCCAAACAAGGAAGCTTTTACTTCACAGAAAATATTTTTTCTGCTGTTCCAAAGTTACAAAAGCCAGCAGGAAGTGCTACCTCAAAACCTTTTGCAGACTTCTAAAAAAGTTGCAGATGTTCTTCAAAAGCACATTAACGTTTTGCATTCTGTGTAAGAGGTGATCACTTCATACTCTCTATATAGGAAAATACATATAAACCAAACTATTGTTCCATCTATTCATACCAAACAACAGCCTTCTATTTAAGACACCATTTAATAAGATGTAATTAGTCTTGAGAGATCTTCTCCACCTTATAAACAAATCTTACAAAACTCAGATATCCTTCCCCTAGCTCAACCACAATTTAAGCCTTTTAACTGGTCTCGTAGGTGGTTTTTTGTTTCTTTAAAATAGCAATCTTGTTAAACTACTTTCAGCCAATGTAGAAATATACTCAGGCTAACTTTATATTCATAATTTGTGCAAGTAGCTAAGTGGGGCAAAAATCTTCTACATAGCATTAGAGAGCGTTGGGAAGAATCTCAGCCACCTGAGCATACTTTGAATTTCACTTTGAATATGAAAAACACAAACAGATCACACCACTTACTTTTCGTAGACCAGTTCCTCATCAGTGCAGAAGTAGTGGGTATTTACGGTACTTTTCGGTTTATTTCGTAAAGTGGCGAAGTACAACCGATCTGAAAGGCAGATCAGGGCAACAGCGTCAGACAGACAGCGCGGACCGCCGCTC
>NW_010129575.1:5103-5863 GCF_000699245.1 Pterocles gutturalis | reverse complement strand
TGCTTTGGGGTGCGATGGCCTCCATCACCCCCACACTTGATAAAGACTCACTTCCAGTGCTCCCAGGTATTCAAAAGTTTTTTAAAAAAGTATCTATATCCCTCAGGAACCCCCTTCTTTCCTCTCTAAAGCACCTTTTTCCCCCTCCCCGACATAATTTTAGCCGTTTATTAGCGCTTTTTTTTATTTTTGATTAGTTGAAAGCCTATAGCCAGAAAGTATCGGCAAAAATAAACAGTTGAAGCATGTATCTGAAAAAAAAAAAAAATATAAAAGAGGGTTTGCTGCCTTCCCACCCCCCCCCGAGAGGGCAGGTGTGCAGCGCAGGGAGCTGCTTGTAGTCGTTAGCGTGTCTCTGGGGGAGGGTTGTTTGCTGTGTGATGGCAGGGTTGGGTTGGTAAGTAAGTTTTTTTTAATTGAATAATTCAATTAGACTTTTTCTTGCCTTTTCCCCCCACCTTTCCCTCCTTTTCCCCGGCCACCAAATAAGTCCCGAGATCGGCTGCAGGGTGAGGTGTGCAGCGCAGGGAGCTGCTTGTAGTCGTTAGCGTGTCTCTGGGGGAGGGTTGTTTGCTGTGTGATGGCAGGGTTGGGTTGGTAAGTAAGTTTTTTTTAATTGAATAATTCAATTAGACTTTTTCTTGCCTTTTCCCCCCACCTTTCCCTCCTTTTCCCCGGCCACCAAATAAGTCCCGAGATCGGCTGCAGGGTGAGTTGATCCCACTTGTGTGTGTCCAAACCAAGCAGAAATCTTCCCTCC
>NW_010129575.1:3716-5066 GCF_000699245.1 Pterocles gutturalis | reverse complement strand
TCCCCCCCCCCGCCGATGTGAACGTTAAAAAAAGCAAAAAAAAAAAGAAAAAGTCACAAAAGCACACAATTGATTCCCAAATCTGTCTGTTGTGACGTTTCCCAGGTGAAGTATCGGTAAAACTCCGTAGGATGCAAACTCCATTCTCATTCCATTCTTGTTGACCGTAAACCGGCCACCCCTGGGTGTGGCTCGGCCCCGTAGAAAAAGGAAAAAAAAAAAATGTTTAAAAAGTTAAAAGTTTGCTTAAACAACTCCAAAAGTGTGTCAAAAAAAAAAAAATGGTGGCAAAGAAAAGCACTGTTCCCCAAATATCATCACACATTACCCCCCATCCCCATGTCCAGCCTCATAATTGGAGAAATTCCGTCGCCACGTACCGTGCAAGCACCCAATTAGTCCCAAAGCTCGTTAGCGGCCTCGCTTTTTCCTTTTCTTTTCCTTTATCCGTCAGGTACCTTCACGAAAAACCTCTTCACCCTCCTTCACACTATTCCAAGAAGTCAGAACACCACGCACAGTGTTGAGTATTTCTCCCCCAATCCAATTAATTTAATTTCTTTTTTTTTTTTTTAATTTTATTTCCCGAGCCCAAAACCACACACTTTTCCCCGCCGTCCTCCCGCTGACATTGATCTCAGGTACAAAAAAAAAAAAAAAAAAACAAAAAAACCTCCTGAGTTTCCTCGAAGCACACCGGTACAGTTGGGTGAAATCGTGGTGGTTTGTTTCCCTCTTTATTCCTTAAAAAAACCAGAAAAAGTGGATAAATTCTTCCTAAAAATAAAAAAGAAAGAAAAAAGTGGATAAACTCTCAAAGAAAAAAAAAAAAAAAAGAGAAAGAAGTGGATAAATTCTTCTTAAAAAAAAGAAAAAAAGTGGATAAATTATTCCTAAAAAAAAAAAAGTGGATAAATTCTTCCCAAAAAAGAAAAACATGGATAAATTCTTAAAATAATCAGAGCTTGAAAATATCTGGCTCTGGCCAAAATATTTTTAATATTTTGGGACTTCTCAGCATGTATTTTTCCCCTTAATATATTAAATTAGCGACTTCAATTTTTATTTTACTAAATTTTAAGCTTTATATTTCAATTCTTGATCCCCCCAAAAAATCCAAACTGCTTCCGGATTGTCTGCTGCTGGTGGCAGAAGCGATTTTTTTCCCCGTATCGAGGACAGATGGGGTAAAACAGAACCAAAAAAAAAAAAAAAAAAGCTGCTGGAGGTTAATTTTCTCCCTTTTGAGGGATTTTAACAGAACAAAAGAATTGTTCGAATCTTTTCAGGCACTGAGAAAGCGCATCGAATTTATTTTTTTTTTAATATATTAGCAGCAAGCCTCACATT
>NW_010129575.1:0-3658 GCF_000699245.1 Pterocles gutturalis | reverse complement strand
CCCTCATTTTTCTTTCCCCTGCCCCATTTTTTCAGGATCTCAGCCTCCTTGCAGCGCTCACAATTTCCCCAAAATCACCTTTTTCATCCTGAAAACCCCTCGGTACTGTGAGTAACTCCCTGAAAAATCAGAACAAACTTCCGATAGCCGAGCAAAACCGCCCGGAATTTATTTTTTTTTTGCTGCAATATATTTTTTTTTTTAATTTAAGGATATAATTGTTCAGCGGAGGGTTCTCAACTTGAGCCAGGCTTTGTTCTCCCGGCTTTAAAAAAAAGGAATAAATCCAACCCCCGGACCCCAGCGTTGGATTTTTTCCAGGTCTGGGGGCCGTGCGGAGGATTTCACCGCGTTTCCCGGCGGGATTTGGATGGGAGGAGCAGGCAGGAGCTCACCTGGACGCTTGGAATGAGCAGCTGAGTCGAGCAAATCCCCGGAAAAATCTTAAATTGGGATAAAAATTTTCCTTAGTATAAATCCCGCTTTAAAAATACAGATTTTCAGGATGTCAGGAGGAGTTTTTGCCGCAGAAATCGCTCTCTAAGCCTCTTAGAAATCGCTACAAGGTATTTTTTACCATAATAAATAATAAAAAATACCCCAAATTTATAGAAAATATTTTTTAAATTATAAGTTTTAATTATTTTTGCCCCAATCCGGGCAGTTTGAACGAGGCAGCGTGGCCCCGGCTGCCATCAAAGCTGCTTTTATTTCTTGATTGATGGATTTCCCCGGTTTTTCCACCGGGAATCGAGCGGAGGTCCTTGGGGATTATTCTGGGATTATTCCGGAATAATCGAGTATTTTGGTGAAAAAAATCTCGCAGAGGAATTTTATCCAGCGCAGAGCTTTGCAGGTGCGACACTGGGGTAGGAGAAGTCGGCGGCGAGGCTGAAAATGAAAAAAATAATTTAAAAAAAATAATTTCACCCTTAAAATCAGCAAAAAAACAGCGTCTGGCTTTAAAAAAAAGAGCAAAATTCTGCTTAAAAGCATCACAACATCCCTCAACCAGCTGATTTTTGGCTAATTTTAATTTTTAATTTTCATTTTATCACCTTTATGATTTTAATTTGCTGGCAGATCGTCCCCCCCGCGCCGTAAAATACTCACTCAAATACACCAGGCTGTTAAAAATCAACTTTAAACCCTCCAAACTTAGATCCCCATCCAACATTTCACTTAAAATCCCCAAAATTCGAAGCGAATATTCGCTTTTCGTGCCATTAGACATCGCAGATTTGCGTTCTGCTGACTTCCAGAGCGTTTGCGCTTTGATTTAATTTATTTTTTTTTATTTCCATCTTCTTTTATTTCCATTTTTTTTTTAATCCATTTATTTCCATTTTATTTCTCAGGTAAAAAAAAAAAATCAGATTTTTTTTTTTGCTTTTTTTTTGACGTTAAACCAACATTTAGGTTTATACACGAACCCTCCTCCCCGCTTTCGCCATCCGGGGATCGGCCGTGGCCAAACCAACTCCCCGATTTCACGCTCGGCCGCACCTCTTGTGCAAAAAAACCGCCAGAGAAAGGAAGGTTTATTAATTTTTTATTTTTTTTTTTAATCGGGGTATTGTTTAGAAGTTCTTCCGAGGTCTGTATCTATTGCCCCGACGTCCGTAGAGCAGGTGAGAGCACTCCAAGCTCTTTATTTTCTTAAAAATGGGGAAAAAAATGTTTTGCTGAGGATTGGAGCCGAGAGGTTTCTTTTCGACGGGGTTTCGTTCAGGTTTCGGGATATTTAACAAAATCTCCGCCGGATAACGCGACGTTCTTTATTTTAAAATAGGGTTTTTTAAACTTTTTAAAAACTTTTCATTGTTTTTTTTCACTCTTGCGCTGCTCTTCGGTGGCCAGAACCGCAAAAAAGAAAAAAAAAACCAGAAAAATTTTCTCCCAACGCCGTCGTTCCTTCGATTTTTTTTCCCGGATAACGATTGGAAAAGGATTGGAAAAGGGCTTTTTTTTTTTTTTTAATTCCAGGCGCAGTCACCGCCATCTTACGTCATTGCCGTGGCGCTGAGGTCACAAACGTCGGCGCGGGTCCTTCCACCAGGATGTACACTGCGCCGGGGATCGACCCCCGTAGATCGGGCGGGCAGGAACGATAGGAAAATCCAAGAAAAGCACAAATTCAGGGGGAAAAAAAAAAAAAATCAGTATTTTTGGAAATCTAGTTGCTTAAACAACCATGGCTTCATCACCACGGCCCCGCAGCGACTCTCCACGGTGAGCCCGTCTCCCCAAAAAATGCTTTAATCACTTTTTTAATTTTAATTTTTTTTTAATTTTTAATTCTTTATTTCCATCCAGACTTTTAAAAAATCCTTTCGGTTACTTTCAAACACTCGCCGGTTGCCGTATTTCCAATTTTTCCGTTCCGTTCTCTTGAAAAACCAGTTGCCAAACTCAACGCTTCCCGTAATATTCGCCGAAAAAAAATTTACCGAGTGCTTCTTGGAGAGGTTCTTGTAGCATTTTTAGCCCAAACTTCCTCAAATCCCACAAAATTTGAGTTCAGAACCCATCCTGAGATCATATTGCCCGTCTCAAAATGGCGTTTGGAATCGAAGCGTCCGTAGAAACGCGATTTTTCAGCCTTTAGGCGATGAAATAATTCATTTTCATCCGCTGGATGGCTCAGCCTCATCCCATCTCTTGTTTTTTTTTTTTTCCAAATAATCCTTCCAGCAGCCGCAGAATTTGTCGGCTTCGTTCTCCGGAGCCTTTTTGGGCTTCGTTTCGGATTTAAAAACGCGATGGGGACACAACTCCAGGGGTGTCATCGCCTCTAAACCTCGATATCAAACCGGCGCAACTCACGGCAGGGTAAAATCTCGCGTACGAGGGGAATTATCGCTCCGGAAAATCACAATTAATTTTTTTTTTTCCTTTCCGAACGCAGCGGGGAAGGTTAAGGACCAATCACCGTCCCCAACCCACAAGGATTTTGGGGAGAAGGTGAAAAATTCTGATTTCAGCGGAGCGATGCCGGAGGGAATTTTTTTTTTTTGTTGCTTTTGTTTCGCTTTTTTCGTACGGCGGGATTTTGAGCAGCTCCGCGTTTCCCCCGCGCGCGGGTTTTGCGTCTCCATCCTCTCTAGAAACTAGATCCAAAAACCTGGCGGAATTTTGAGTTTAAAATCCGTTTCTTGATGATTCTGCCCCCCTAGGGAAAGGCGAAAAGCTTCGGCAGGACTTTTATATTTAAATCCCCGAGGGATTTAAATTCTTTCTCGTATTTTCACTTCTGCTCGATTTGGGGAAAATGTGACTTTCTCAGATCTCGTTCTTCGGTTCTCTGAACTCAAACCCCCGAAGGATGCTGCGGTCCCGCGACAGAAATCATTTCCGTCGATAATTGCCTCGAAAATTGGTATTTACAGCCCGGAATGACCCGTCATCCAGCTTCATTTCCGAGCTCCTCTGTTATTAACCAAAGAAAAACACGACGGAGCTTTGCGTCGCCCTCAGGCTGGATCCCACGATGCCGGGATATCCCCAGGGCATCGTTCACGCTGATTTTTGTCTTTTTTTTTTTTTAAATATTTGGGGAAATAATTCAATTTTTCTTTATTTTTTTTCATTTATTATTTTAAAATATAACAGGTCAGCTCATTTTTGCAGCATGGCTTTTTCAGAAAAAAAAAAAAAT